>NW_015386471.1:137291-196363 GCF_001527695.2 Protobothrops mucrosquamatus
AATAAAGCATAAATGCATAAAATAAAATGGGATGAAAATCCATTACTTCCCATTGCTTTTCCCAAAAGCTTACCATTTGTTTTGTTTTCTTTTATTTTCCTTTTTACATTGTACTATTAACAACAACAACAACAATAATAATAATAATTGTGTACCATGGTATTTATGTAGTGTTGGCTAGAGATTATTAACATTCTGATGTTTAAATAACCAAAACCTTTAAAAATAAAGAAAAAAGAGTCAATATTAACTAAGATTTCTAAATGTTAATGTTGATAAACATAAGTTTGCTTAAATTTTACATCTAAAGCTGAATGTGGCATTGAAAAACAACTGCAAAATAAATTAAATCGTTTTTATGTAATAAAGGTTCTGCCTTAAGCTTAATCTGTAATACTATATTCTTCATTATATTGTTACTTATTGTTAGTTACATGTTATTTATATAAACAACAAAGCTCTAAAAAAGCTATTTCATATATAACCCCCATTTCTTGTGTCTCTATTAATTTGCAGTGTTTATAAGCATTTTCACCCCCTTAGGAACCTTACTATGTTTATATTTGCCATGCTTCATAATATTGTATGTGTGGGACATTCTTGCTTGAATTGCTGTTGTAAATATATGCTATTACTTTTGCCAGCACTGCGTACAATCCAACTTTAGATTCCCAATTAGATATCGTCAGAATTGTATCTTTTATCTAATGGGAAAAAATATTTCTGCTGCTGTGAGCAAGTATCTCAGCAAATGATGACATTTTTATTGATATAATCTGGGATTACACCTGGTTAAAAGTGCAATTTTATTTCAAATTTAATATCCAAAATTTTCCGCATTGTATTTTGCATGTCTTTCCAGTATGCTTGAAGGTTTTTTATATGCCCAGTAGACATAGTAAAATGTCCCTTCTATGTCATAGCATTTCTAACATTTATTATAAACAGAGGCATAGAATCAAGATCATGCGAAGTATTAGTACCGCTTTATAAAACCCAAGTAAGATCACACCTGGAATACTGCAGCCAATTTTGGTCACCATATCACAAAAAAGATGTTGAGAGTTTGGAAAAAATTCAGAGAAGAGCAACTAAGATGATCAAAGGTCTGGAGACTAAACCATACGAAGAACGGCTGCAGGACTTGGGCTTGGCTAGTTTAAAGAAAAGAAGAAATAGGGGAGACATGATAGCAGTATTCCAGTCTTTGAGGGGCTGCCACCAAGAAGAGGGGGTCACGTTATTCTCCAAAGCACCAGAGGGAAGGATGAGAAACAATGGTTGGAAACTGATCAAAGAGAGAAGCAACCTGGAATTAAGGAGAAACTTCCTGACAGTGAGGACAATTAACCAGTGGAACAGCTTACCCCCAGAAATTGTGGATGCTCCATCACTGGAGATTTTTAAGAAGAGACTAGATAGTCACTTGTCTGAGATGGTATAGGTTCTCCTGCTTGGGCAGGGGGCTGGACTAGAAAACCTCTAAGATCCCTTCTATTCTATTCTATTCTATTCTATTCTATTCTATTCTATTCTATTCTATTCTATTCTATTCTATTCCTGCATTTGTTATCTATCTTGGAGATTATTGATGGAGATGTCTACCATTTGGTATCAATTGTATTTTAGGTTGTAGCTTGGAATGAATGTTTATAGATTTGGTCCATAATTTTTCCCATTGTTTTGTTGTGACTCTTTTTAAAAAAATTAGCATCCATTTTATCATATAGGCTGTTTTTAATTGGTTCTATCTCTGTGTTATAACTGAGTAGGATTTTGTTTATGCACCCTATCAGATGGCATTGGTTTTGATTACTGTTTTATTATTATTGTTCCTCCTTGATTCTTAAGATAGATTTTATCCTTCCAGCCATTTGTAAATACATCAACCATGGTATATGCCAGCCTTCACTGAATAATTCTTGCTGTATCTTTCATCGGTTCATTGTCTAAGTGGACCATGTCTGCATATGTAATTACATTTTTTTACTGCAATTGTCTCCAACTTGGTAGGCATTTGAAGGCTAAGGGTGAAATTGTTGGGCTTATTATTCCGTTGCAGAATTCTATGCTTTTATCAAACTTGTTAATACAGGTAGTCCTCACTTAATGGTGATAATTGGGACCAGGAACTCTGTTGCTAGTTGATGCCCTCATAAATGAATTCTGTGCAGTTGCAGCATCCTACAATCATGTGATCACCATTTCATGTCAAAGTAACTGTCAAAATCTTGGCATCTACAAGGATATTGGACAATAGTTTACTCATTGGATTTCATTGGATCCTTTCCCATGTTCAAAATAATCATTATATAAGCTTCAGAACATGATAAGGGCAAGGTCCTCTTTTCAAAAGACTCACGAGATATTTCTAACAATACAG
Source organism: Protobothrops mucrosquamatus (assembly GCF_001527695.2). Lineage (NCBI taxonomy): Eukaryota > Metazoa > Chordata > Lepidosauria > Squamata > Viperidae > Protobothrops > Protobothrops mucrosquamatus. Next base: position 139,675 of record NW_015386471.1, read on the forward strand.
AAGCCAGGATTTCTTTATACTGTTTGTGCCACTGAATAAGGATCCCATCCAACCCAGGCTATTTATATAATATCAAATATCCCTTGCAGAGTTGCAGCTGAACCCCTTGAATGGACATACAGAATTTTAGGAAAATTTATGCTGCTCAAGGAACCATCCATCTGCTTAATAATCTGTATTTGCAGAACACATTCACACGGTGAATGTGAGTGGGATGTACATTTTAGAATGAATGAAGAAGTGAATGAGCATAACTCATATATCACTGAGGCAAATCTATTTCATGAATTTCCCATTACTGTTCCAGGCTACTTTTACATTTCTCAACTTCCTTTGCATATCAATTTGTCAACCTTTCTCGGATATTCAGCATTTGTAAATGTGAACACTTCAAGTAGCGTACAATAAAATGTATTTTATTCTGACATTTATATAGGAATACAATAGCTTTTTTCCATGAAAACAGTTCTGAGATTGGGATCACAATAACTTTATCTCCTATTACAAACTTCAGACCTGCAGGAGGGACATTACTGAAGTGTCACAGCTTTTGGGGGCGTATCTTTCAGACAGGTGGGAGAGGTCCTCTCTGTGGTTCTTTCCAGGCTATGAAACATTCATCTCTCTTTTTAACTTTTTGTATCCCTCCCCCTATTTTTAAAGAATATTTTATTAATTTTTTATAATCACAAATCCTTACTGTTTTATCAGCAACTTGTTGTCTGGGTTCCAATATTTAGCTTACTAATACATGTTAAACTCCTTTCTCTCTACCTCATTTTTCTAGCCATTGATAAAATGTATCCCAGGTTCTAAAGTATTCTGAATCTTCTTTCTCTTTCATTTTCAGTGTCAGTCTGTCCATTTCTGTACAGTCCAAAATTTTCTTAATTATCTCTTCCTCTGCTGGTAACTCTTCTATCTTTCCAACGTTGAACAAATACAGTTCTTGCTGCAGTTAGTACATGTAACATTAAATATACACATTCTTTCTCATAATTTCCTACAATTATACCTAACAAAAATAATTCTAACTTAAAATCTACATGTTTTTTTAATCATTTTCTTTAACCATATATATATTCTTGACCAAAATCTTTTGGCTTTAGGGCATGTCCACCAAAGATGATAATATGTGCCTGGTTTTTGTCTACATTTCCAACAGCTGCTAGACATATTTTTGAACATTTTTGCTAACCTCACAGGTGTTAAGTGCCATCTGTAGAACATTTTGTATAGGTTTTCTTTGTAAGCCATCGCCTTTGTTATTTTAGAGTTTCTTTCCCAAAGGCTTTGCCAGTTTGCTAACTCTATGTTATACCCAAAGTTTTTTTCCCATATTATCATTGTTTCTTTAATTTGTTCCTCTTCCATCTTTAAACTTAACATATACTTATACAGTTTCTTAATCAATTTTTCCTCTGATGTCAATAGTATCTGGTCAAATTCAATCTGTTCTTTATAAAATCCAGATGTTTTAGCATCTTTTTCATATCTCGTTTAAATTTGCAGGTGTAGCCACCATGATAGATCAATGCCCTGTTCTTCCAGGTTCTTGTCTAGATTTTAGTTTCCCTTGAATTTTCAAAATGTCTTTATAAGTCACAATTTTCTCATAGTTAATTAGGCTTGGGTAAACAAACGCTTCCATTGTTGAAAGCCATCCAGGTATTTTCATGTAAATTTTCACTTTTACCTTTTCCCATTCTAGAAGAAGCTCGTTTCTTATATGGTGGTTTTGAAAGTATCTATGTATTTTATTCTTCCCATACCATAGGAAAGCATGCCATCCAAGTTGTAGGTCTTGCCCCTCTAGGTATAGTAATATTTTATGTCTAAGAGTTATCCATTCTTTTAACCATGTTAATACAGATGCTTGATAATATAAAGCTCAATCTGGCAGCCCAAATCCTCTATTTTCTTTCGCTTCTTGTAGTATTTTCAGTCTAATTCTGGCTTTTTTTTCCTTGCCAAATAAATTTCAAGATCAATGTATTCTTCAAATACTTTTTTCCCCAGTTTTATAAGTATTGTTTGAAATAAAAAGAGTAATTTTGGTAAAATATTCATCATCACCATTGCTATTCTCCCTAGCATTGAAAGTTGTAGATTTTTCCATTTTTCCAAGTCACGTTTTATTTGTTTTAATAATTTTATGTAGTTGTCTTCTTTTATTGTTGCATATCTTGCTATTAAATATATCCCCCTTTTTTGTTTTTGTATTTATACAGTATGAATCAGAACAGTGGCCCAAGAAGACAGAAGGCAAGGTCAGTGGGGATCGGCAGTGGGGGGAGGAGAGGGGATGGTTCCACTAGAGCGGGGGGCAAGCATGCACAGCTTCATTTACACTAGCAATGGGCATGTGCGCCCTCCGCTCACTCAAATGCAACACGCACACATGTGCTTGCCCGTTGCTTGTGCAAGTGGGGATGCGAGCCCACCACTTGCCCGCCACTTCCATAGCCCGGATCTAAACCACTCAAGGCCCAGTAGTGGGCCATGGCCTGGGGGTGGGAGACCCTTGAGATAGATAAATCAAATCAAAAGCTATTGGGTATACAGTACTAAATTAGTACCTTTTGATTCTTTAGAACATCTGGTCTAATGAGTTGCAGTTCCTCTCTCTGGACATTTTCTGCAGAACACTTAAAGCATTAATTATAAGAATAATATTGACTTTTGTCTGCAAACTACTCACTTTCTCCCAACAAAACTTCCCTTATACTCTTTCACTATTAGAACTTGTTTTCTTCCAGTCACGTTATCCTGCTGCAACTGCTGAAATATATATTGTTATCCTTTATGCTCTCTTGAGGTTGCTTGTTTTCTTGCAGTTGTTTTATGACCAAGCAAAGTAACATCATCAATGCTAGTAAGGAACCAGTTACCTATTTTGGTCATGAACTGTCTACAAGAAAACCACCAAGCTCAGAGAGCACCAAGGGCTCCAGAGTTCAACCCTGAACTACAAATATTCTCTTCTATTGGTTACACCTTCAGTAGAGATACGGCAGAATAACAAGGACTATAGGTTGGGATTTACCACTGTATATTTCTCTCTGCCTCTTTGTCTGGGATTGTATTTTTTTTCTTTCCAAGTAGGAGGCATGTCCACATCAGACAAGTAAATCCTGTAGGAAGGTATTCCTTAGAATGACAGGTAATGTTTACACTTATCCTGAATATCATCAGAGAACTCATTCTTTTAAAAACAATTCTTTTGATTCCAAATGGTAGAAGAAGACATTAAGAAAATGCTTGGGGGGGAAAACCTGGTATTTCTCCTCTAAATCCTTAGAGGAAAATAAAATTACACCAAGAAAACCCTAAACTGCCCAAAGAGCACTAAATTAAACAACTGTAGAAGATTCAGTTTGTATTGGGATGGTGGAAAGAAAAACAAGAGGAAGAAAAAAGATATAATTGGCCTTCCATTCATTGCAGTAGTGAGTTCTAGGTGTTTTTTTTTATTGTTCTAAAAGAGAAACTTTTTACATGTCAGAATAGAACAAGTATCCAATTCTAAATCCCAATCTCAATCAGCTATTAGGTACTGTATACTGATTATACAAACTGACTATTCACTGCTTGAAACATGCCAGTGTTACAGATTTTGTGGGAAACTAGACCCCAATCCTTCTTATTCTTTACTTTGTCTTAACAGTGAAGACTCATCTCTAGAAATCTCACTGGGGGGCTAAGATCCCCCCCTGCCTGCACAGGTGATCTTCCTGTGGCTTTCAATTCTATAATTCTACCTTAAGTAATTTAAGTATAAGGCTCAACACAGATAATTAATACAAAATGTTCATTAGGATACTAGCTGGAAGAAGTAATAATTTGCACCCGTAAATTAATCATTAACTAATTAATTAGTTAAAAGCAAGAGGGGTAATTGATTAAAAATCTTTAATTGGGTGATAGTTATACTTAGAAGGTAAATGGTAAAGTGAACGCGCGCACATTTGCAATGGAACTTCACTGATTTCAGTGGAATTATGCTTCCATTGAGTATGTTTACAATTATAAATTTTAAATTGATAATCTGCTAAACCAAGTTGTGAAGTAACTTGTGAATCATCTTGTTTGGCTATTTCTTAAACTACCATATTTGAAAACGCATTTGCAAAATCTGGTCCTCAGCCTCTTACCTCTTCATCATAATCTCTAACTAAATATTCATGTTTGTTGGCCAGCCCAGTAAATTTGTTTCAGATGCATTAATGACATTGCCCATTTAACACTAGCAAATCCCAACCTTATTATAAGCACAACATTAAATTAAGAATTATTGCAGATTCCACAAACCTAGTGAAACATAGAGCAAAAATAACAAATCTGGGCAAGAAAAAATAGCCTTTCAAATTATTGCAGTGCTTTCTAGTTTAGTAGTTCATTAATACCTTATAATGGCCCTTAAATGTGGGAGTACTTTGCAAGCTGCGTTGAAATCCATAACTGAAATTGATCCACAGAGTGGAATATATATAGCAATAAAGGAACACCTCCCCAAAAAGCAAGGTTAGTTGTGTTTTAATTTATATTCATTCATCTCTTATTTCCAAAAACATCAGGCTGCTAAGCTAAGGAACTTGTGTGAAAACTGGAGCATATCTGCTATTAACAGATTGGAATACAAAAAGACTTATTCTTTTTTTAAAAAAATAATAAGCACATTTCTTTGTAATATTTTCTGGGATGAACTTCCCTTTATATTGAAAACAAAGAAGAAAACCCCAATATACTGTATAACATGCGTCATCCAAACTGCCTGTATAGACAAAGCCACGGACATATTTCTTGGGCCTGAAAAAAGATGTGGCTGCTTTAATGAAATGAATAATTCAGTCAGTCAGCCAGCACATCTTGAAGCATCCACATCTTTTATTTTTATTTTTTTTCTGAGTAGTGAATGGACAAGCAAATCATGTCTGAGTTATAATCAACACCCAAACTGATTTCAGGCATATCTTGTGATCACTTGCCAAGGAGATTATTCCAACCCTTTTCCCTTTTTTTTTGTAGATTACTCCAACCTTTTTCCTTTTTAGCAGTTTTCATGAAACCAGAAGCTGGGAACCAGGGCTGAGAAAAGAAATGGGATTTGTTCCTTTCCTTATTAACCTAAGAATTAATTGATTAGAATCCCAAGAGATCTGGAAGGAAGTCCAAGAAATACTGAGATAGAGGAAATCTGTTTCAGGAAACAGTTGTCCTTGAAAGAACAAGTAAAAAGTATTTTGCTAAGAAATATTGTGTGTCATATTAAGTTTTATTTTGATTATGTATACGTAAGTCTAATATTTTGTGTCAGGTATTTATTTTTTTCTGCGTAACTTCTGTATTTTATGCAGCTCAGAATTTCTTGGCAGCAGACCTGCCTCCAAATTAGGTGGAGACCAGGTTCATCTTGTGACTTGCCCAGAGTTCTATTTTGGGTGGTGGTGGGGAGATCCTTTTAACTCACAATCTATTATTTGAATAGCTCTATGTTTCTGTCTCCTTTGCCCCTGAATGTTTTGCATGTGACTATTTAAAGGTAAAACAATATTTTTACATTTCTCTTTCCTTTTTGAAAAACAATCTTTGGTTTTATTTATCTCTTGTAAGATCAGTCTGTTTCTGAAGTAGGAAGGGAAAGGATGGCTGTTTCCATCGGTAATAAAATTCCATGGTACAAATCTCAGAAGTGGTATTATATAATTTATTTCATTTTTTTTCTCTCATTCTTTTTTTTTGGGGGGGGGGGCTTTCCAGATAAGCAACCCAGAATGTGGGAGACCTAATCCTGTCTTACAATGGGTTTGGGCAGATAATGCCAGGTGAGATGCCCTCCAGAAGATAGGTGGTGGCACAGTAACTATGAAGCCAGTACACCATAGCAGGATATAAAACTACAAGTAGTTCTCCACTTACATCAGTTTATTTAGTGATCGTTCAAAGTTACAATGGCATTGAAAAAAGTGACTTATGACCATTTTTCACACTTACAACCATTGCAGCATCCCCATAGTCACATGATCAAAATCCATACACTTGGCAACTGACTCACATTTATGGCAGTTGCAGTGTCCCGGGGTCATGGGATCCCCTTTTGAGACCTTCTGAGAAGTAAAGTCTGTGAGGAAGCCAAATTCACTTAAGAATCTTGTGACTAATTTAACAACTCCAGTGATTCACTTAACAAATGTGGCAAGAAGAGTTGTAAAATGGGGCAAGACTCACTTTCCCGCTTAGCAACATAAAGTCTGGGCTCAATTTTGGCCGTAAGTCAAGGATTACCTGTAGGGTCTGTAGATTCAGGGTTTCTTAGAATGGATATTTGAGACTTTCAACTTCAACTTTCAACTTCAGACATGTCACCACATCATGGAAGCCTAAAATGGCACCTGGTTTAATGAACAGCAGAGAAATATCTCCTTTAAAAGATATAGTTGAAACATCTACATAGTTAAAAGAAAGGAGAGAAAATATATCTGATATGTTTTGATTTACTGCCTGCAAATGCTCCTCTTTGACCCCTGGTTATTCCCTTCTTCTGGAGAGCAAAAGTCTTTTTTTTTTTAAATCTGATTTTACACCACTTAAGTCTCTTGCAAGAAGATATATTCTTGTGATAAATAACATTCAACTGCCAGTTCAGTTTGTTCCCTTATGGGGATATATTAAAGCAGGGCTTTTTTTTTTCATAGAATGCCCAGAACGGAGTTCCGGAACCTTTTTTGGATGGAACCTTGTAGGGTAGGCAAGGTGAGTTGTATGACGTGTGTGAGTTCCGGCACCTTTTTTTTGTTTAGAAAAAAAGCACTGTATTAAAGAAATGCTTTTTTAAATGGGGAGAGGGCACCATCTTTGCATCGGGCAGCGGAATGCTAGATACATATATTTGCTACCTGCGATATAGAATCTGTAATCATTGAAAGCTTCATATATAATGGTCTTTTCTGGAGATTTCCAGCAAATGTAGGCAGCTGAAAGTAGGCCTGAGAGCCACAATCCCGTTCTTCTCTACAAAAGATAGTAGCTCAAAGAATGTTCTATTGACACTGATGAAACAGAATTTAAAAAAATAAGTTATTAATGATACTAAGAATGTTATGATTTTATTGCTTTTCAGTGAGTGAACAACTGAACTGGGCCTTTCCCCCCCAGTTTTTATCTTATTTTCCTGGATGATATCTCTAGTTTTCCAGATTGAGACATTGATTACATTGCAGCTAATTCTCAGATTTTGTTTATCAGTATTAGTTGTGAATACAGCTGTCCACTAAATTAATTCTAAAAAATATAGTATTTTAACTTGGTATAAAACATGGCCGACTGTTTTTTAAAAAATGATATTCTGAAACATTTTGTCCTATGGGTCATTCTATATAGATACTTATGATTCTTTATGGAGACACACATTTATTTCAATAATTCATCAAACTAGCAACGTTTCTGAAATATATATTAATGTATGCAGATAGATTCAGTTTATTGCAGAATGGTTTACTATTGCTTCATTTATCTACATAAATGCCCTCCCATTTAATGAAGAGAAATGAATAATCTGGACAAAAGAGGGGAAAACTTTTTGGAGACTTAAAGACTTCTTGTAAAAGGAAGGTTAAAGAAACGTTTTTATTCTCCAGTCAAAGAACTAGATAGGGTTGCAAAATTCTGGATGACCATTTGATGGAAACACAAAACATTATTTGCTGTTCAGGATTTTTTGCAATCCAGATCAGATAGCCCTAAATATTAATATTTCTGAGAGTTAAAAAAGTTATTATAAAGATTAATATGTTTGGAGCAGTTGAAGAAATAATTTGAGAGTCTCTCAGAAAACATGCTACAGTAATTTCCAGATGCTACTTAACTACAACTTTCAGCAGGCTCAGTTACAAAGAGTCATGATGTTGGGAGAACTGTTTCAGCAATGTCTGAAGGAACATCCAGTCTTCAAATCTGCTATACAGGTTATACACAGCTACAGAAAGAAAAGCTTTGACTGCACTGGATATTTATATCTGTAATGTTTGCTAACCAGGATCCAGCACAGACTGCCACTACATGTACTGCTTTTTCAAGTCAATCTTGTCACATAATGATGAGTCCCTGCAGTTTTCTTGGCCAACATTTTCAGAAATGGTTGCTATTGCTTTCTTCCTACAGCTGAGAAAGAGCGACTAGCCCGACATCGCCCATCTGGCTTATGCACCTAAGACAAATTTAGAACTCACGTTTCCCACCTCCAAATCCAGTCCCTTAATCACTAGATCAGTCTGGCTGTGAGAGAGCTGGTGGTCTGCCTAGATTTATTTTTAACATTTGGCATCCAAAACCACTTTTGTGGTGGATATAGAAACTATCAGACTTATTAATCATTCATTTCTCTCATACTTAAAAAAAAAGCTAGTTGACATTACCATTATTTTAGGCATCTGTGTAAAGAATGCTTGTATTGGTCATTTGGAAAATTTAGTGAGATACAAAATTAGATGTACTAAGAGTTGAACCCTGAATTCAATTGGGCTTAAGTTTTCCACTGCAATTTTATTTCCACTGAATTCATAGATTTTTCCCCCATTTATTGGACCTACATCTTGATTGATTTCATTGCTATAAGCTACACAATACTATACCAAAAGGGAATACTTTCTTTTGGAGGGCCTATAAATCTGGCTTGTGATGCTGTTAATAACACCTGAATGATACTTTCATTCTAAGGTCATGAATTTGGGTTTCTGCCTCATTGAGATACAGGTAGCCCTCATTTAATGCCTGTCCATTCAGTGACTGTTCAAAGTTACTTATGACCAGTCCTCATTGTTGTGGCTGTTGCAATGTCCTCATAGTCACATGATCCAAGATTCAAGTGTTTGGCAACCAAATCACCAATATGATGGTTGCAGCATCCTATGGTTGTATCATCACCATTTGCGACCTTCAGTACTGTCTCCTGAAAAAAAAAGTCAATGGGGAAACCAGCAAGAGGTTGTAAATGGTGATCATGCGATGGTAGGATGCTGGGAAGTACAGGGTTCTCCTAACAATGGCTATTTGGACAGCCGGGACTGCTACGGTAAATGACATTGTGCCTTAAAATTGTGTTGCTTAGTGATCCAGATTTTTGCAGGATTCAATCTGTCATTAGGATCAGAGATTTAGTTTGCTGAGCTTTGGGACTCATGCTGGAGTCCATCCTGATGAGTCACATAATGGTGAGAGAGAAGTTCCCCGAGGATCAGCTCCAGCATGAGTCCAAAAACCTGGAAGACTAAACATCTGGTCCTGGTGACCGACCCAGATTGGATCCTGCAACATTATCCTGGGACGGTATATTTGCTTTCATTCATCCAGATTTTTGTATGACAGGTTTTTTTCAATTCAAATGCTTGATTTAAGGCGATAGTGGATGGTTTTATTTATATTTTAATTTCAAATGGCTTGATTTTATGGATATTTTTAATATACTAATAAAATATGTATTTGTTAATCTTAATCTGAACTTTCAGAATGGAATGGTCTGTAGCTCCAAACAAAGTAATGTTTACAATGAAATGCAATATTTCATTTTATAGCATTTCATTGGCCACTTTAATGCATAGCGTTAACCTCATTACTTCAACTGAAAGTGAAGTTATAGAGGTGTATCTCAGAACCCATCGCCAATTCCATCAAATATAGTCCATACTCAATTTAAAAATCCTTGACATATTGCCAGTAGCTGCAGCACATCAAGGTATGCAGTAAAAACTCTTAGAGTTACTCCAATGTATTTGATGAACTACCTGTATGTTGGCTTGAAGAGTCATAGATCATATATATTTTGGTTGGGGATTTGAAGCTTTAATTCTGTGTGAATGGAAGAAAAGAATCCCAATGGCACAGGCATTCAAACAAGCCACAATGCCACTGTGTGTATTGTGAAGTCGTTTATGTAACAGTATCAGGATGTACATGATATGACTTGTCTGCCTTCCCCTCCTAGGGATACCCATGTGTAATTGTAGCCTTTAAGGCTGCCAGAACTGAGAAATAAAAGATGTGATCTACTCACAACATATAAACAAAGTCTGAGTAAGTATTCAATTAAGAAAGATTATGCAAGGCTAATCAAAGTACTGTAATTCTGGTATCCTCTTGCATTGCTATTTTAGCATTTGTTCTTTTTGTTTCCAGTATAAATTGTTCAGTCCTGGGTTCTCCACTGGTCCAAATGTGTTAGGGATGACCGCCAACGTTTTCTAGCCTAAACATTTTGCTTCTATACGAGTTGATCATTTGGTTCTGGTGATTAAAACCTCTAATATCTTTTTAGCAAGACAAAATGGTGGGAAAGGTATCTTCTTAGACTGACAATGACAGTGTAAATGCTGTTTCTTTCTCTTCAAAGAATACAGAATATTAAGATTAGCTCTTCAGACATATTTTTTTTAATGGTTCTGAAAAATTTGTTCATTAGATTTTGTCTTCAAAGCTTCTCATGCCAGAGGGAATCCACTTTTGTGGAGGTTTTCTTCCCAAGTACAAGGGAAATGGCTCTATTTCCCTCAGCTACATGTAATTCTTGATTTACAGCCATAATTAAGCCTGGAATTCTGGTAGTAAGTTGTTACAGTTGTTAAGTGGGTCACTACATGAACAGGCCTGAATTTACGACATTTTTTGTGGTGATTGTTAAGCGAACACTATGGTCATTAAGCCAATTCATTATACCCAATGGGCTTTTTTTTTTTTTGCCAGAAACTGGAAGTAAAGGCCGGAACCCAGCAATGACATTGAAAATTGCTGTCATGTGACAGCGAGATGCTACAAACAGCCATAAAGATGAGCCAAGTGACCAAAATGCAATTGTGTGTGTGTGTGTGTGTGTGTGAGAGAGAGAGAGAGAGAGAGAGACAGAGACAGAGACAAAACCATAATAACTTCAAAATTGGGTCATAAATACCTTATGGGAGCTCCTTTGTAATTTCGAATGGTTGCTAAGCAACCTGTTGTAAGTTGAGGACTATCTGTATTCAGTTCCATTTTGTGTCCAAAATCTGGGACCATTACTCCCATAGGATTGAAATTTCAAAATTCTTCGTACCATTTGTATTGGGAAATTTGTGACTACCGCAGCATTATAGCACCACCCTCCAATGCGGCCACATTGTCGTGGTCAACTGTAGTTACATGGTTTTTTTAACTTTGAAAAGCTTTAAAAAGCTATTTTTTAAAAAAAAAATCTGGATCCAAAAACAGTTCTTGCTAAAATTAGCAACAGCATCTGAACTCAAAGAGTCTTCCAAATTTAGCAAACCTAACTGCTGTTGGATTGGTCATACCAGTAAGTGCAGCTGAATGGGAAAGAGAGTTTTATGCCCTAAAAATGTAAAGATCTGTTTGAGAAATCAATGAATCACAGGATGCTAAATAATCTTATGTTGATTAGGCAGCAAAAACACTTAGAGTTGTTCCAATCTAATTGATTAACTATGTTGGCTTGAAGAGTCATAGATCACATATTTTGGTTGGGAATGTCTATATGATATATACAGTACTTTGTGGGAGGATTTTCAGCTTTAATTCTGTGGGAATGGAAGAAAAGAATCCCAATGGCACAGGCATCCAGAACAAGCCACAATGCCATTATATGCATTATGAATTTGTTTGTATAATAGTATCGGGATGTAGGACTAGATCCAGGTGATTCTGGATTAAAAGAGCAGGATAGGCTTTTTTGGAATAATGGACAAAAGGAATCTCAGCAGACTCACTTAGATTATGAGCGTCTGCAGTAAAAACTCTTGAAAAGCAGTAAATGATTGGCATAACTGGGAATCTTGCATCTAGATGGTTAACCACAGTGCCCATATATGTAGCATAGAGTTAAGTTTGGAATGTCACAACTTTAGCCTGTAAACAATATGGCGATCTGACAATTCATCCACAAGATACTGATGAAGCTTTTGAAGATATCATCCAGGAACATTTTTCAGTTCCTTTTGTAGTTTGGCTCTGCTTTTCTTGGGTTAACATCTTGTGTCTGCCAGACTCTAGCTAAGTTAGACCATAAACATAACACATCTGTAAACTGTAAGCATCGTCAGAGAAGCAATAAAATTATATGCTTTCAGACATCTACTTAAACCTTCAGCTGTGATGTCATTACGGCAGTTGTCAATGCCCAAATTTTGAACATGTAAGCATGGGGATGCTGCTATAGTTGTTTGAGGATTGATGATAAGTTACTTTTTTCACTACTGTCATAATTTCAAACAGTCATTAAATGAATGATCATAAGTTGAAGATTACCTGCATTAGCTACATTACAACAGGAATTTCAAGGCTTTGGTGACTGCCGGTTAGGAATTCTCGGAGCTGCAAATTGAGCATAACTGAAAGATGCCAAATTAGGGAAGGCTGTATAAGTTTCTTATTTCTCTAGTATTATTGCCACAGTCCTCCTTTCTGCTAGCTATGCATTTAACTTGAGAATAATGTGAAATAAAATTCTCCAAAGAAGTTTCTGTAATATTTGAGATAACTGCAAATGCAATCGTTTCCAGTGGAATAGCTTTCACACATTCAAATTCAACAAATTACTAATATGCATACAGAAACCATTTCTTACTGTTCCCTTGCTAGAGTCTGAGATGTCAGGCAGCCTTTTGAATTATAATCTAGATGCAGAGATTCTTGTTAGAATTACATGGAGTTGAAATTCAAAGACTCAGTTTGAAGGCAATTCAGTTGAATCTTATCTTCAGTCAAATCACCGGATCAAATTGTTGAATCAATTCTGTGTTTTGTTGAATCCAAGCTGGCGGCTTTGAATCAATCCACAATTTGATGGGTTGTCACGCGTGCAACTAAATACTTAACAAGAATTCAACCATTCAAATTGAATACATAATTGAATCAGTCCTCTGAAACTTACTGATGATTCAGACTGGATCAGAGGTAATTTGGACATTCCCAATACTAAACTTCTTTTTAAAATGGCTTTTGAGAGAATCCCAGAAACCCACAGGCAACTTGTGAGTTCAGATAAATCTTTCTTGAATTTTCAACTGTAGTAAAAAATAAATAAATAAAAATAGCAATTACTTAGAAACAAGCAGCTCTGTCTAGGCCTAGGCTGCTGAATCAGAAAGTAAAGTGTTGTCCAAAGAGGTTGGATAGTTAATTAGATTTTTAAAGATTTTCTTCTTGGACAAGAACTTGAGCTTTTTAAAGAAATAGAATATAAATGAATGAAAGAACACCCTTGCCTGAAGTCTCAGAAGTTACAGGTTAGGTGTGAATATTTAATGTCATGTTTATCAGAAAAAACTACTGTGAATATCTTCTATAATTTGGTTTATCCCGGTGATGTCCATGGCATTGGTCACTGGCTTCAAAATCATTGGCACAATTGGGTTATTAAGGCCCAGTTCTTTTTCTTAAACATGCATGACATGTTTTGCAGATGTGTAAAAAAGGCAGAGCTAGGATCACCCAGTCACATCTGCCATTTTGAAGCCAGTGGCCATTATTGTGGACAGCTTAGTTTAGTCAGAGAAGTGTATGCAATTTTTACCTGCAGCTTTCTGTTACAGATGTGTGCCTCTGTTCGAAATGATATTTTCTCCCCAAATATTACCAGTGTTTGTTTTGCTACTTATCCAAAATGAAGTTTGTGTGAGTAAGAAACACTTTGAGGCCTGGAAACCTTACTACAATATCTAAAAGCCTTCTAATTATCAAGGATAATAGATGTTTAACTTTTTACAGCTCTTCATTTCATTTTTTTCTGATAAATTCCTTTCAGTTAGATCAGTGCTCGTGTATAAGTAGTTTTTAACAAATTTGAATTACATTTTTATCATGAGGGATTTTTTTATGATTGATATGTCTGAGGAGAATCTTAATTGGGACACTTCCTTATCTTATTTTATTCTGTGCCAATGCAATTTTTTTCTCCATTGTTGTCTAGAATCTTGTCTAGTAGTCTAGTAATCAGACATGTGTGAGAGAATCCCAAATCCTAAAATGCTTCCTAAGATTATTTTTAACTGAGTTTTACTACCTTGAAATAAACATTTTGATTCATCTAATTATTTGCAAAGTAAACTTTATTTTGGATAAACTCCACATTTGGTATTTAAATTGCCTGACAATCCCCTCCCCCCACTTGTCTGAATACATCACCAAAAATGCATTAAGTGATAAACTATGGTTTATAAACCAGAATGGCTGAGTTCATACAACAATGTCATAACCAAACAAATTGCGATTTGTGATATGATTTAATGAGTGTGTTCATTAGAATTAAATGTGAAAATAACATGTTCCATTCTTGTAATATTCTGCTGTTTTCTGGAACAGGCCAAGCAAAGATTCTGAATGGTTTAGCTCTAGAATAATGGTCCACAGGATTGTCCAATGGATTATTCATTGAGACTGCTAAAGCCATTCTATGCTAGTTATACAATGTTCCAATTGATCATAAGAAATGTCCAGTGAGGTGTTGTCGATAACATTTTTCACACTGGTTGCTTCTATTCACTTTAGCCAATAAAACAACAATTATACGTACTCTTCTAGATTTCTCCAAAACCATCCCTCTTCTAGTAATTACATTTTATTTATAAAATTATAACTGAAACAGGATTCATGCACAGCTTCAGAGTCAGGATCTGAATCCAGAGCGTGGACTTTATCTCCAGATAAAATGGATTCCTCTGTCTGTTTTCAGAGTAGTTCTGAAACATCTCACAACGTAATTTTGTTTTTAGTAGCTTTCTATCCAGCCCTCTATTGAGGCTGTAGCTAAGAGCTTGTTGTAAAATTACTCTCTTGGACTAAGTCAGGGGTAGGGAACCTTGGCTCTTTTATGACTTATGGACTTCAACTCCCAGAATTCCTGAGTCAGGAATGGTTCAGGAATTCTGAGTATTGAAGTCCACAAGTCATAAAAGAGCCAAGGTTCCCTACCCCTGGATTAAGTCATGAAAAATTGAGTTTTATTAGACAGAAGACATAATCTTTGGATTATTCAACAGTGCAGAAAACTATTACACAGTTTTAACTTCTTCCAGAATCTGAAACCAATGGGAAGAAATAACCCCGATGTGTTCATTCCAATCAACATCAGAAAATGAAGTATGAAGAATTACATCTTAGTTTGATTTTTAGATAGAAGATATAGGAAGCAATGTTTCAACTAAGAAGAACTCTCTGGGTGGATTCATATATCATTCTAATACCTAGTTTGCATCGAACATAACCATGGCGTGATTAGGCTTCACATGATCACTATGAATTAAATTGTAGGTAAGGCAAAATGCCCAGAGTAGGAATAGGGATATCACAGGACTGAATGTTCAGACTCTATCCTTCCCTGAGGTTGGAGGATGTTTTTTTTTAAATTATCAGAAGTTCATGTACTTGTTTAACTTCTTTTTTTTAAAAAAAAAAATTGCAGTGCCAGGGGCTTCTTTTGTTTTTGTTTTTTGTTTTGCAAGTCATAAAAATAGAGCTGGAGGCTATATGCTGCCCATGGCAACAGAGCAAATATTGAATGTTAGGAAACTGTATTTTTTTTTTACTTGGAACCAGAATAGTTGAAACGGCATAAAAGCATCCCTAATAAAATAAAAACAAATGAAAAGTTTTAATAGAAGCTGTTACAGTAAGTTTAAACGAGCACTGTGGGTACGATAACTGCATCAGATGGTGTTATGAATTAAAAGTCTGAATTGTATCCTGTCATTTTCACTCCAGATCTTTACCCCTCTGGGGTATAACATGGGAACTTCAGTTTCATGTAATATTTTCCTTGGATACGCAAAGTCTTGTCTTCAATGTTACATCAGCAATATAGCAATATGAACACTATTTTGCAGATTAAAGGATATTCTTAGGGTTACTTCAAATGCTCAAAATAATTTTATTATTATTAGCACAGTTACAGTTCACATCGAATCTTTCTTGCGCAAAAGCAAGTGCCATTGAGTTCAGTGCTGCCGTCTTACCTAATGTTAAGGGCCACGAATTAAGAGCAGAACTTACTTTTAAATAAACTATTTAGCAAATGTCTTTAGGATTTAAGTCTTTGAAATATAATCTTTATCTCAGATATGTCTTTATCTGGCATATGAGCAATGGTGGTGCAGTGGTTAGAATGCAGTACTGCAGGCTAATTCTGCTGACTGCCAGCAGTTCGATTCTCACTGGCTCAAGGTTGACTCAGTCTTCCATCCTTCCGAGGTCAGTAAAATGAGGACCCAGATTGTTGGGGGCAATAGGCTGACTCTCTAAACCATTTAGAGAGAGCTTTAAAGCACTGTGAAGTAGTATATAAGTCTAAGTGCTATTGTATGTGATTGTACATGCATTCCCACCCAAAAGATCACATGTAATTTGTATATACTGTATATGACCGGAACCACACTTTACACTGTTACAATGTGGTTTAGCTGGTTTTGGCTTATTGTTGTGTGAATCCTGCCATTTATCGATAAAATGTCTAACAATGCAGTCATGTACTGTAGATTCTGACTTGGAACTAACTTACTTCTTGAGAATTAACGTACTTTTGATTGATGTGCATAGGACTGCTTTGCTCATCAGTCTAAAGATAACAATACAATGAATTATGTATGAAGTCAAGGGAAGGAAAGCACAAAAGAAGAAATGCCAATTCCTTGAAATGCACAGCACAAACTCCTCAGTTCCTAGTTCATCGGTCTGTACCATGTTGTGGATAAAGACTTGCTTTCAACTTTCAACTTGCTCCATTTTCATTGTTGGTATGCTGCTAGTAATTAATATAGACTAAAAATGTTATTGTGTTTTAAAAAGTTAATAAAATGAAAATATATCAACAAAGAGGCATTGTCTATGTGCTGAGGTTTTCTACCTAAATCTTCCAGTGTAGGGAACAGCTCCTTCTTCGTGTTCTGTGGTTGAATGGAAACGTGTTTGGAATCCTTTGGCCCTATAAGAATGAAATAAGGCTGCTTTGATCTGGATATGGATTGAAACATGGTTATTCCAGGCAGAAGTGGCACAGGTAGAAGAATAAGAGAAGGAACAGGCCAATGCTGAGGGCTTTGTGATGACAGGTGTGGGCACTTGCACTCTGTGGTAGTTGAAACCTTTGAATGCTTTTTCAAGGGCAGCCTAATGTAGAGTGCATTGCAGTAATCCAGAGGGAGATGGTGCTGAGAAGTCAAAAAGATCAAGGACGGTCACACAGCCTCCAACCTGCTCCTGCCAGAGGTCATCTAAGAGTGCAATCAATACTGTCTCTGTTCCATAACCTGACCTGAACTTTAACTGAAAGAGCTCCAGATAAGGCAGGGTAGAAATCAAATAAAAATATATCTATACTTAGGAATCAGGATTTTGAATTCAAACCCACTGCTGTTCTCTAGCATACCAATCCTAAGAACTTTAAATTTAAATAAATCTTTTTGTGCTTTCTCCTTGTTAGGTGCTTATAGGACTGCAGATTACAGTAATGTGTTTTTTTAATGGCCAGTAAGGAGACTCTAAAGCGACTTGACGTTCCAAGTTATAAACTTACACTAGCACACATTTCATCACTTCATCATTTTCTTTGCTACATGAAAATGTGTTCACATTATTTGTCTGTCGCTAAGTCCTCCCCAGTGTAGTGTTCAGGGGATGTTGCATGGTGGTTCAATTTTGCAGAAATCTAATATAATAAATGAAAGAGCATGAAAAGAATACTTGCTGCAAGATGCTGGGGCTGTTGAGTCTTTACAACTTCCTGAATTTTCTCTTACCCCTTGGTATGCCTTGGGCGTAAGTAGTACGAACATGATATGTAGTACTAGATTTAAATAACTCACAATAGTTCCATTGTACCTCTAAGGGTTCTGTGAGAACGTGGTGAGGTTCTCTGAGGAACCAAAAACAAACAAAAGAAGTTAACAATAATAATAATAACAACGATGATGATGATGATGATGATTGATGTTATTACAGATATCGTCGCAGGATGGAGGCGGTTCCTAGTAAGGCCGCCTTTTGCAATTGACTAATGGCGAATTTGTCAATGAACACCATTGGCATTGACAAATTTGCCATTAGTCAATGGCAAAAGGCGGCCTTACTAGGAACCGCCTCCATCCTGCGACGATATCTGTAATAACATCAAACATCCACATCTACCTATCCCAGGTCCTTGGTAAGGACTCGATAGGTAGACAAAATGCCAAATCCAGTCTGAACATCTGGCTGACTGTGCGATGATCCATAATAATAATAATAATAAAGTTGGAAGGTACCTTGGAGGTCATCTAGTCTAACCGCCTCTATCACTAAAGTTCTGCCTCTTGATCAGAGTTGTGAGATTTCTTTTTTAAGCTAACAGATTTACTGGCCTGAAAAAAGTTGAAAATCCATCCCATGATGCTCTGGTTTTACAGCACGGTCTGTAGATTGGTGCTGATTTAACAGATACACCTTATCAAAATGCTGATGCAGATGCTACTCTAGAAACAAGTTTATAAACTTAATTGTATTTATGTTGAGAAACACTCTGAAATCTTCCTTCATTTCCAAGAGTACAGATTTATTTTGCTGAAATGTTGCTCTCCAGTGAGGTTAGCAAAAATGTTTTTCAATTTCAGCAAGTTGTATTGCTTGGCATGTAATAGTGGATGAATGGTAACTTTTAAAGCACCACAAATCCTGACCATACCAGAATTTTAACTAGAAGAACCACAGGGTTTGCCCTTAGCTTCCCACTAGTTCAATTGTTGCATACGCTGTAGCATATGGAGCTGAACATGTTTTATGAAACTTGGGCGTGACGGTTTCTCCTAATACTATTTTACCAAAGCTTTGCTCGAGTGTTGCTCACCTGTTTCCAAAATATGTTTCTGATCACTGTATTTTACACTGACAGATTACTATACAATCTTTTTGCCAGTAATAGTTTTAACTGTATTCCTAGTGGCTTTGTTTTAGCAATATTAAAATGCTCCTCAAATTCAAGCTGCTATGTTAACTGTGAAAGGAAAAACCAGCATCCAATTGCACTGGTATGATTTTGCTATTCTGCTTTTTGGTATGAGCCACATGCAAGAGACCGGCTACCCCTGTTTTAGTAATAAATTCTTCATCTACAGTAGTTTCTCAGCCTGGGCAATTCAATTGCTGGCTGGGGAATTCTGAAAGTTGGGCTCCCTTCATCTCAGAATTGCCAAAGTTGAGAAACGCTGATTTACAGCATTTGCTACTGCACTCCTTTTAAAGTAATGGCTTGCTAGTTTATCTCAGCAAAGGGTTTGCTTTTCCTTTAACAACAGGTTCTCTGGATATATTTCATAGAAAATATTGTGTCATTTCCACCTAACAAAGAAAAAACTCTGGAGTCACAAGCTTGGCGCTGCTCTCTCCAACCTTTTATAAGAATTACTGTAACTCTCCGGAGCCTCCGAGAGCAAAACACCTACAGGCAGCCCCAGGCAGTCAAACCACAACCCCAGATCACAGGCATGCCTAATCAACCAACAACTACCCAGTACACTGCAGTAAGGTAAGTTAACCAAAGGGTACTGTAATGCTTGTAGAAAACGTGGTTAGAATTTCAGCAACACATTAGAACTTTAATTGAACTGGCTTAATGCTGCCCTGACTCTTATCTAGTAAATACAGTATATGTAGAAGTCACACTTTGTATCTACATTCATTTATGCAGCTGGAAGAAATTCCTATTTGCACTGTTAGAAAGCTACAGTAAATAAACTAAACTAAGGAAAACAGAACAGATCTCAATTCTGAGCCCATATGGGGATAGCCCTTTACTTCCAATCCTGTCAGTACTGCATAGTCAATCAACCAATTAAATATCTACTTTGTTGCATAACGCGACATACAAGGCTATTGTTTTAAACACACTGAGTCCAAACTTAGTCCCTGTTCTGGACCAATTAGTTAGATGGGTCTGTATGTTAGAGTTAGATGGGTCTGTATGTTAGAATGTTTGGCGTTTATTGGGTTAAGCGCTGTCTCCTTAAGAGATGGCTTAAGGGTAATGTAGTTTTAGCTATTCAGTAAATCCCATGTTAACAGGTCAGTAGGAGGAGCTACTAAGTTTATCACAGGATATCCTTCACTTTCTTTATAACCAAGAAAAAAAGTTTATAATTTGGTAGTATGAAATATATCTAGCCTTTCAATTTCTAGATAAAGATGGGACTCTGGATTTAACCAGGCGTGCTCTTTTTCTGTTCTATTTTATAATCAGTGTTGAACCTCTATATCAGGGGTCCTCAAACTTGGGCCTTTTATGACTTGTGGACTTCAACTCCCAGAATTCCTCAGCCAGTGTGCCTGGCTGAGGAATTCTGGGAGTTGAAGTCCACAAGTCATAAAAGGGCCAAGTTTGAAGACCCCTGCTCTATATGGACAATAGTGACTTCACCTCCTCCCTGTCACCACAGTTTGGGCCACTTTTTTGTTTGTTTGTTTGTTTAAAAAAAAAACCCAGTTTGAACTGTTCCCTTTTAAAAAACAGAAACAGCCAGGCAAGCCCTGAAAAGCTGGCGGGCTGTTAATTAAAATGGCTGCACTCTACAAAACAGATTGTCCTCCATTTGGCTAGGTGATCTGGTTGCAGATCTTTTAGTAAGTAATTTTTCCCTGGTTAAGTGTGTTATATCTTCATTGGGTGTGTTTGCATGATCCATAAACCAGCTGAGCACATTTCAACCCAGCAGCCTGTATAAATCCAGCGTGTGGGGACAGTTTATGGTTCAGTGAATTGCATAAATTCAGGCAGTGGGGCCAAGTAAACCATCATTAAGTTATCTATGATTAAGAGTATCATGCAAAGACAGACATAACATGCTTGATGCAACCTCTCTTCACACACCCCTTTCCCTCCAGGCTGGCTTCTTTTCACTGGGTCAGAATTTCTTCCCGTGATCTCCAATGAATCATTTCAGTGAGTAAAAGTATCTGTCATGCCCACATGGGCAGAGGAATTGACAGGATTGTATTTCAAAGTAAGGAATCGGGCAGAGCTTTAGTTGTCAAACATGAAGCAATTTCAACAGCTATTAGCTGGATTCACCCTTCTCGCTAAGCCATAATGCGGTTTATTTTTGATGTGGTGTATGAACTCAACAATTGTCTCTTGCGGCTGAGTAGGCTAGGCAAATAAAGTCAGTCCTGGTTTATTCCCATTTAACTGTGTGTGATGAGAAGCCAGTCCCTTGTTGAATATACAAAATATTATAACAGATTGTAGCTTTGTCAAGGTGTGAATCCAACTCTTATTTTTAGCTACCCTTAAAAATCATTAATTCTGAATTTTTCATTCCCTATTTAAAAGGTAAAAACTCCCTTAAGTAAAGTTGACTCCTAATGGTTACATGGACATATCCAAGCAGTTTTCTTGGCAGCATTTCACTCTAATACCTATTCTTTCCCAATGCCTTTTGCATCTGCCATCAGGACCAGAAAAAAATGGCAAGGGACATCAACATCATCTGCTGGATAAAGAAAATCCAAGCTGTCTTCTTTGGCAGCCATTCCTAGGACAGTGTTAATTCTAAAAACTGCAGGAGGCCAGAGATTCAAAACCGAATAACAATCAGAACATCTGAATATAGAAAGGGAGGGAAGGAGTAATAATTGTTTCTACATGGTAATTCTTTTTCTCTATTCTAAAAACCTTTTTCACATCATCTTTGCTCAGAAATGCCATTTAACTCAGGGAAACTCACTCCTGGCTAGAAATGTGAAGGCCTAACAGGGGGGAGGGGTGGTGGTGGTGGTTTATAGCGTCAAAATCCTTTTTCTGTTATTTTTCGCTTTTTCTGAACAACTGGGGGGGGGGGGAAATGGTTCAAATAGTTCCTGGTAGTTTCTTTTTAAAACAAACAAAGCTGAAAGAAATTGGCCTGTATTTGAAAATATTCATTCCAGATCAAATGAACATGTTAAAAAAATAGGGAAAGTTGTCTCAATAGTTGCAGACCTTTGGTTTTTCAGGCAAATGATAAAATAAGGGACAAAGAATTAGAAATTTACTAATTAGACAGCATAGTAATTATGTATTAATGATGCTAAAAAAATAATTGTGTATATTCCATTTTCCATTTGAAACCCAGTTTTCCCCTCAAATAATATTTTTCTTTGTGGCTTCCAAATTCCTGGAAATTTTATATCTGTATTCATAGGTAAGCGTAGAAGGATTGCCAACCAAAATATGTTGCAATATTAGCAAAGCTAATTTTACTTCATATAAACTGCACATTAAGCCAGCTTGCTCTAATGGTTAAGGCACCGGGCTAGAAAGCAAGGGTCTGAGTTCTAGTTCTCCCTTAGGCATGAAAGCCAATTGGGTGACCTTGGGCCAATCAGTCTGTCTCAACCCAACACGCTTCACAGGGTTGTTGTTGTGAGAAAAAGAGGAGGAAAGAGTATTAGATATGTTTGACGCCTTGTTGTGGTTAGTTGCGAAGTCATGTCCGACCCATCGCAATCCCATGGACAACGTTCCTCCAGGCCTTCCTGTCCTCTGCCATCTTCTGGAGTCCATTTAAGTTCATGCCTACAGCTTCAGTGACTCCATCCAGCCACCTCATTCTCTGTCGTCCCATTCTTCTATTGCCCTCGATCTTTCCCAGCATTAGGCCCTTCTCCAGTGAATCCTTCCTTCTCATTAGGTGGCCAAAGTATTTGAGTTTCAACTTCAGGATCTGGCCTTCTAAAGAGCAGTCAGGGTTGATCTCCTCTAGGACTGACTGGTTTGATCACCTTGCAGTCCAAGGAACTCGCAGGAGTCTTCTCCAGCACCATAGTTCAAAGGCCTCAATTCTTTTGCGCTCAGCCTTTCTTATGGTCCAACTTTCACAGCCATACATTGCAACTGGGAAAACCATGGCCTTGATTATACGTACTTTTGTTGGCAGGGTGATGTCTCTGCTTTTTAGTATGCTGTCTAGATTTGCCATAGCTTTCCTCCCCGGGAGCAAGCGTCAGTGAAGGTGGATTTTTTTTTTTTTTTTTACAAAAATAGCAACCTCTTCCCTTCAGCTGATTCCTTTGGATTTTTACTTGTTTTTCTTTCTGTATCAACAACTTTTCCTACATTCCTACATTCTAAAAGGACTCAGTAAAGTCCATTGCGCAATTCTGTAGATTGCACACATCATTTTTGTCTCCATTTTACTTGCCAACATACAGCAGATATGCATATGATTGGAACATAACTAAAGTTATAATGTGGTTTATTCTGTTTTAATACATTAGTCATTATGAGTTATAAACTGTCTCATTGAACAAATATTACTTAGCACAATGTGTGAATCCACATTTGTGAACTATGAAAAGCCTAAAGATGTTGTTGTACAAATAAACCATAATATCAACAGAACCTCTAACAAAGTGAACCAATACATATAATATGGTAGTCTTCTACCTTGCTGGTTTGTATACTATGTTTGTACATAGGTTTTCTGGTTTGTTTACATAATCTTGGATGACTTCTGGAATCAGGTCACAAAGTGTTTGGGTGTATCTTGTTTGCTTTATTGTCACACGTAAGCTTTTGGCTTACGTGTGACGCATGAAACTAATTCTTGCTTATAGTTCAGGATTTTGGATCACCCCAGCCAATTATGCTGTTAAAACAAATTACCATGAAGCAATCCATGGCTTTGTGCAAGAGTCAGCTCATTGCTTCCCTGTGGCCCCCAATAGTAACTGACAATGAATCAATAAAAAGAGAGCCAATGAAAATTGGTTCCCTGAAACATCCAAGTTAAAATTAAAAACAATCTGCAAGCTTGCCTGGGATACTACACATCCTCTTCATGACCTGTTTTCTTTGTTACCTTCTGGGAGGAGGCTCCATGGTATCCGAAGCAGAACATTCAGATTCAGTCAGTTTTGTTCCATACAGTATTAACCTTGTGAACTCTAAAGCTTCCTCCTTCCGTTATGTATTCAAGATGGACAGTGATTAATATTTACAGTATATGTTACTTATATGTAAGGGTATAGGTCTATACATATGCTGTATATAATATGTTTAAATGTGTGTTATGTATGTTATGCACAGTTTGAGAGCAAGCAACTAAATTTCATTTTTAAGGTGTGACAATAAAGGTTATCTGTCTGTCTGTCTAGCTATCTTATCTACAGTATCTATCTATCTATCTATCTATCTATCTATCTATCTATCTATCTATCTATCTATCTATCTATCTATCTATCTATCATACAAATACGAGTAGTTCTTGACTTATAGCCCTTTATTTAATGACCATTCAAAGTTACAACAGCATTGAAAGAGTGACTTATGACTGTTTTTCATACCACCATTGCAGCATCCCTGTGGTCATGTGATCAAAATTCTGATGCTTAGCAACTGGCATGTATTCATGCCAGAGTCATTTGATCACATAATGTGATTTTCTGATGAGCAAAATCAGTGAGGAAGCCAGATTCACTTAAGGACCGTGTTACTAACTTAACATCTACAGTGATTCACTTCACTGGAGCAAGTTGTAAAATTGGGCAAAATTCACTTAACAACTGTCTTGCTCAGCAATGGAAATTTTGGGTTCAATTGTGGTTGCAAGTCAAGAACTAACTGTAGCAACATGTAAACATTTACAGAATACAGATAGCCCTCAACTTATGACCACAATTGAGCCCAACATTTATGTTGCTAAATGAGACATTTGTTAAGTGAGTTTTGCTCCAATTTATGACTTTTCTTGCCACATTTGTTAAGTGAGTCACTGCAGTTTTTAAATTAGTAACTTGGTTGTTACCGTGTTTCCCCAAAAGTAAGACCTAACCCCAAAATAAGCCCTAGCTTGATTTTTGGGAGTGGGCCTAATATAAGCCCCACTCCAAAAATAAGCCTTAGTTTTGGGGTGAGGTGCATGCCTGAAAATCAAGCTAGGGCAGGGGTGGAGATTACCATTGTAACCGGGCTCCCCTGAATTGACACTTGCTTCGCTGGCCAACTTCTTCTGCGGCCGAAGGAGCAGCTTCATTCTCAGCTGCAGAATGAAGCTGCTCCTTCAGCTGCAGAAGTGGGCCAGCTGGGTGGGGCCGACAGTGCTGCTGCGGCCATGAGATGAGTGGAAAAGACCCCTCCCCCAAAAAATAAGACCTGGTGCCTCTTTTGGAGGAAAAAATAAATAAATATAAGACCGGGTCTTATTTTTGGGGAAACACGGTAAATGAATCTGGCTTCCACATTGACTTTGCTTATCAGAATGTTGCAAAAGGTGGTCACATGACCCTGGGACACTGCAACCGTCATAAATGTGAGTTAGTTGTCAAGCATCGGAATATAAATCACGCAACCATGAGGATGTTGCAACCGTCTTAAGTGTGAAAAATGGTCATAAGTCACTTTTTTCCAGGCTGCTGTAATTTTGATCTGTCACTAAGCGAACTGTTGTAAGTTGAGGACTACCTGTAATGGTAAATAGGTCTCAAGTTACTGCTTGTCTATACTTGCTGATTATGATCTTGCATAATCAACCCCAAAATAAAACTCCGGGTAGAAGAAACAATACCGAATATATTTAAAACTCTAACTGGGTTAGAGTTCCACTTGCTCCTAGCCTCTTTACCACTCAGGTCATCAAATTTGCCCTAGAAGTTGTGGTAATGGCTTAGAGTATATTAATAAAATTAAATATTTCATTTTGGAGTAATTGGTATATAATGGAGTTTGAAACACCTCTAAAAATTGGATGGGAAGGCATATACAAGTGCAGTCATCATGATTATCTCCTGCCTTAAAAGAATTCCCATGTTTTTAAAGGCAAAACCAGGGACTTTCGATTCGGTGTTCCCTGCATTTTCCAAACTTTTACTTAGTATAGAGTCTGAGTAATACTGCAAAAACCTTACCAGCTTGGGTCACAAATATGCTATTCACAAATAAGAAACTGTGTGTTTGACTGAAGATGCGGTGCGAGCCTAGCAAAAGGTGCAAAATACAGTAGACATTTACTCAATATTTACTACATCGAAGAAAAAAACAGGCCCAGTGTAGGTATGAAAGGTTGCTCAGATCAAAATGAGCTACTCTGAAAAGCATCTTCCTATGCAAATAAATATAACTCGGAAGCAGATCCTGAATAAATAATACCTTTGCCTCAATCAATATTCTCATGACCAAAACGCAGAACTCAGGACCGTCTCCCCCCCCCCTTCCCCGGTGTATGCACACCCCATTTCCCTGGTCTTTACACCTTCCTAATCTTTTGAGGGCAAAAAAAAATCCCTCAGTCTTGTGGACTGAGCATGCCCGAGCCACCTCGCGCATGCCCACTGAGAACAAAAGAGCTCTCCGATTTGATGGGGAGCAGAACCTAATAGAGCTTCGGCAACCTTCGGTGTTTTCCGTTGGGGCCCGGCCGCCATTTTCTCGCTCCCTCTCTTTACTCGCTAGCTGCGCGGCTCCCTGCCCTGGTCGCCAGCGCTTTGTCCTGTTCGGCGATGGACGGGTGAGTGAGGGAGTGAATGAGGGACGGCCGCCGGGAATAAGAAAGGGAGGAGGGAGTTGTCGCCGCCGCCGCCGCCGTCGTCGGTGCCGCCACTTCTCCCGCCTTCCTTCTCTTTGCATCGTATCTGGCGGGGACTGGCAGCGCATCCCTTGTCTGCTCTTCCTCAGCCCCCTTCATCCTCGCCGGCTGGTTCGGGGTGTGCGAGCCAGGAGGTTTCGGGATGAGAGGAAAAGGGGTGTGTTTCTTGGTGGGGGGGAAGGGGGGGGGAGAGAAGAGGCCGGGAAGGTGGACGGGAACGACGGCTCTCCCCTCCCCCTCCCGCCTCCGAGTCTGCTGCCTTCTCGGGGACTTGGGCCCGCCAGCAGCGCTGAGGCGCTGACATGAGGCATCTTCCTACGGCTGGTCTCTGAGATGCCGGGTGATCCAAGCAGGAGGGCAACCCGAACCAAGGCCTTAAATGCTGAATGAGTGGATTTACACATTTTCTTCTGACTCTTTCCCGAGCGGCCCTCTTTTATTCGCCTTGGAGAAAGCCCGCCCCACAAGTCCCCGGCCCCCTTTTGTAGCCTGCCTCCCCCCCCCTCCAACACCACCAGACGAAGGGAGCAGAGAGCAGCAGGAGGCAGACGCCTTCGTCTTTTGTTCCCCATAGCTGCTGCTCCGCGGCCTTCTCCCCTCCAAGACAGAAAGATGCCTTTGTGTGTGCCTCGAAGGCCGTTCTGTCAAAGCCGAAGGGGAGGAAACGGCTGTGGGTGTCTGCCGTATGGTAACAACACAAGGGCTCTCATTGGCGGGGAATGGATATTGGGGTGGGTAAGTCTGTAGCGTTGCTCAGACAAGGCCTTCTTCTTTTTTTTTTTCTGGGAGGCCAAGCAGACCAACCACAATAGTAAGGGGTCAGCGTCAAGAAAGATGAAATTTTTATCACCCTTATCATTCTACAATATTTAAATTTGCTTTGGGCGGATAAAGCTGTGCCGTTTTAAACAGGAGTATTCGAATGTGGGCCTTAGCGAAGTTCATGGTTGAGAGCTGACAGTAATTTGAAATCGGTTGGTCAAGGGGGAAATCATTAGGTTTCTTTATTATTATTATTACTACACACAATGATGTGAAATCACACCTGCCAGTTCTTTAGCTGGCGTTGGCCTTCATACGTGTCAAATCCTTCCCAAGAATCTAGTATGTCCTAATTTATTGACATAGGATCCAAGTAGTGTTGCCTTTCGTAATTGACAGGTGGAAATTTTATTGAGGTGCAGATTTTCTAAGTACCTTCTAAGATTTTGGGGTATGGCACCCTGTCTGCAAAGAACATCTGGGACCACTAAGGCCAGTTTTTGCCATAATATTTCAATTTCACATTTTGATATTCAGGAATCTTCTCCAATTCTTTCTCTTTTATTCTACTATTCCCTATTGCCACATCAATCCACACCTTTTTTTCCCCCAACCACTGTTATTTCTGGTTTGTTATGAGTCAAGACTTTATCCGTTTGTATAATTGGAAATGACACAATGCTAATTTTCTAGTACCTTTTCAACTATAAGCTTCTACCAATTTTTCATTGCTGGCACATCATAATTTTTTTTACAGATGTTCCAGTTTGGAACATCAATCCATTTTGGTTCCTGTGTTATGTTGTTTATAATCAGTTGTTGTGATCTTACATGAGCTGAGTATATGATCTACTGTTTCTTCTGCTTCCTTGCCCAGTCTGCCCTTTAAATCATTTGATGATTTTTCAGTTCTGGTCTTATTGCATTAGTTTGAATAGCTTGCTTTTGAGCAGCCAAAATCAAGCCTTCAGTTTCTTATTTAATGTGCCAGTGCAAGCCATTTCCAGTTTTTATCTTTCTCCATTTTCCCCTTAATCTTTTGTCGAAATTGACATGTACTGCAATGCTTTTCCTTACCAGCATTCTATTCTTTTTGAAATAATTGTACATTTCATGTTTTGTTTCCTATACATTTAAAAAGTTCCAATTTTTAACTTGCTTCAATGCTTGCTCTTTGCTATCTTTTATATAATGTATGCTTTTCTTCTTTGATAGTTTCACTTGAAGTAAACCTCTGCATCCATTTCTGCATGGCACATACAATCTATCAATATTACTTCCAGGATGTAATACATAGTGAATAGTCATTAGCTTTCTTGCTTTTCAGTCCAAACTGGTTCAGCTTGTGTCAGTTAATCAAGCAGTGTATTGCATCATAAGTATGGGCCATTATTGGTGACTTTGATGGTGTTTTCACTGTTCAATTTTCTCTTTATCACTTTTCTCACTCTTTGGATGTATTCTTTACTTATCACATTGTTAAGTTGTCTATGCTTAATGTTATTCAACTGTAAAATGCTCAGATACTTGTAGGCTTCATTCTAATGGCTCCTGATGGCTTGGCCATTCGGTATTTCAGTCCATTACTGTTTGTGTTTTGATCCCAATTTATTGCTACTGTAGCACATTTCTCTAGGCCAAATCTCATTGTTACATTTTGTGCTAAATATTTTTACTTCACAGGTAGTCCTTGATTTATGACCGCAATTGAGCCCAACATTTCTATTGCTAAGCAAGATAATTGTTAAGTGAATTTTGTCCCATTTTACAACCCTTCTTGCCACAATTGTTAACTGAATCACTGCAGTTGTTAAGTTAATAATATAGTTGTTAAGTGAATCTGGTTTCCCCTTTGACTTTTGCTTGTCAGAAGATTGCAAACAGTGATCACATGATGCTAAAACACTGCAACCGTCATAAATATGAGCTAGTTATTTATTTATGAGTCATTTATTTAAAAATAAATATGAACCAGTTGCCAAGTGTTGAAATTTTGATAACATGACCCCAAGGATGCTGCAATGTTCATGTGAAAAATGGTCATAAGTCACTTTTTTCAGTGCCATTGTAACGTCATATGGTCACTAAACAAATGGTTGTAAGTTGAGGACTACCTGTATTTGTCAGTGATTGGATTTTGATTTCCAACTTTGCATAAAGTTTCAGATCATCCATATAAAGCAAATAGAAGGTTTTATTAGCATTTTTGTAGTATGGTAGTCAAGATTTATTTTCTTCAAAGATTGTAGCAATGACAAATAATAAGGATAATGCTAAGTCACCCTGGAAGATGTCTCTCTTAATGTTGACAAGCCCACATATTTGTTTTCTAACCACCAATTCTATCTTCCACTGCTTCATTATTTTTTCTATAAGCATTCTAATGATTTTATTGACAAGAGTTGTTTGCAAATATTTGATAATCCATGTGGTAATGAATCAAATACTTTTTTTATAATCAATCCAGACCATGTGTAAATTAGTTTTTCACCTTTTTGTAATTCTTCAAAACCATTTTACCAATCAGAAGTTGATCTTTTGTGCCTCTGCTTTTCCTTTTATTGCTTTTTGTTTTACTGGAAGGATGTTATTTTCTTCCAATCAATTTTGGATATTGTCCGTTACTAGACCGGTGATTAAACATTGTAGGCAAGCATGTTTTTGTCCTATAGTTTACTAGTGTTGTCCCTTTCACTTGGTATTTTTGAATCAGGTAAGTTTTGCCAGAATAA
Source organism: Protobothrops mucrosquamatus (assembly GCF_001527695.2). Lineage (NCBI taxonomy): Eukaryota > Metazoa > Chordata > Lepidosauria > Squamata > Viperidae > Protobothrops > Protobothrops mucrosquamatus. The sequence goes on from NW_015386471.1 coordinate 169,730, forward strand.
TCAATCACTGATGTCTTCTTTGTGCAGTATTTCATTAAGATGTTTAGCTATAATTGGATGTAAGCTAGTCAGATATTTGAGCCAAAAGCCATGCAACTGATAATTTCCAAGAGATGTCCAGTTCTTAATTTTTAATAATTTCTGCTGTAATTATTAGTTCTTTCATTTGATTTTACTAAATTCATCTTCAGATTCTTTTATCCATCCAAAGTTTTTATTATAGTCTATTGAGGTTTCCCATAGATCTTTCCAATACTGGATTGCTTTCTCTCTTTTTTTGGTTTTCCATGTTCAGAATTTCTACTGCCATTTATTCTTAGAATCACCTCTGGTCTTATGGTTATTATGAACAAGATTCCTCTCTGTTAGATCTTTAAGTCCCATAATAACCTGCTCATTTTTCAAAACCTTCTCAATTTTGATGGTCCCAATAGTTTTTACTACATTTAAATCCAAACCTCTGGCAACTCGGTCATAATACTGCTTGTAATTTGTTAAATTTTGCTCCTGCTGCAGCCACTGATCAAAAAGTCAATTGTTTCATCCTTTTCCTACAAAGATGACATTTGCCGTTTGTTGTATGTTGTATTTTTGCCATAATGCAGTTAGTTGACAAAGTTTGTTCTTGAGCCACCAAAATAAAGCCTTCAGTTTCTTTCTTTAACAGTCTTGATTTTAAGCAAGTCCATATAAGGGTTTTAATCTATTTTCTTCAAGTATTGACCATTGGCTTGCTCTTCCAATTAACAAATTGGTTTTCAATTGTTTCTTTTCTATATTCAGTTTTCACCTTTCACCTTTATTGTTTTCAAGAGCTTTCCTTGATTGATTTCCTTCAGCAAGGCTTCCTGGCTCAGGCCATACTTTTCTTTTTCTAGTTTGCTTCACTTGTAGGAATTCTATACTCCTCAACTCTTGCCAAATACAATTGATCAGTGTCACCTTTGGGAGCAAGGCTTGTGCACTGTCATTTTTTCTTGGCTTCCAATCCAAGTTATCAAGTTCTATCTGGGTCCTGTCAGTTATTCCTGTATATAGAATAATAGGGACTGCCCAGGTTTAATTGCTTTAATGATAATCCCATCATTCAGCTTTGATTTCAATTTTTTCAAAATAATGCATTCTAAAAGAAAGCAAAGATAGTAACAATAGTGATAGGCAATCCCAAAACATCTGTAGCACCACATGAACACCAAATTGCAAAAAAAAACAGCATTACTTGGGTCAGCTTACATGTTGTGGTGATAACCTTCACACCATCAGACGACATCTGCCTATCCCAGGCCCTTGAAAGGATTTGATAGATGCATAAAAATATCAAATTCAATCTAAATATGTGACTGTGTGATCAACTACAGTAGTAATAATGAGCTAAAGTGGTATGCTCTAGTTTTGTAACTTTTGTTCAGTCCATTTGTGATAATGATTTATATGGTTATTACCTATAAAGTTTTATAGGCTCTGAATATCTGGGAGATTGCTTATCTCCAATTGTTTCTGTCTGCGGAGTACATTCTAGTAAGAATGGGAGTACTCTAAGTCCTCCCCATTAAGCACTGTCCTCTTGTGGGACCTAGGAAGTGGTTCTTTTCTGTTGTGGCTCCCACCCTTAGGAACAGCATATCTCCCCCCTTCAATGACGACTGCACATTACTAGGATTCTGGAACGTTTGATGCTTATGATATTTTTTGTTTTGTTCATCACATTTTTTAATCTGGACTGTGTGTCTGATTTTATGTTTTTAGCTGTTTTTTCCCTATTTTTGTATACTGCCTGAAATCCACTGGAGTTGGGCAGCCAATAAATTTATATAAATAAATAATAAATATTAATTTAATTTCTTTGATCATGGTCTTAGTTTGTTAGAGCTCTAGTACAGTGGTTCTCAACCTGTGGGTCGGGACCCCATTTGGGGTCGATCGACCATTCCACGGGGGTCGCCAAGCAAGGCTGTCCGCCATTTTTTTGTCTGCCATTTTTTTTCCCTTTTCCGGCGGGTGCCTTACCTCCCTTGGGCTGGGCCAGCTGGTGGTCGGCCTGCTCCGTCTCTGCCGCTTGCCAGCTACGCCTCGGCCGGCACAGGGGGCGGAACCACGCATGTGCGGCGCTCCCGGGCAGGGAAAGTCCTCGACCTACGACCGGTTGGGTAGTCCTCGACTTACGACCGGTTTAGTCCTCGACTTACGACCGGTTGGGGTCACGGCATTAAAAAGGTTGAGAACCACTGCTCTAGTACATGCTGGTAAATAAATTTAGCAAGTTGCCTTTATAACTTGATATTATGATTATTGCTTGACATGCTGCTGATAATCACTTTGGTCACAATGACTTCATTACTCAAATGTGTTTTCTAAGATAATTCAGTGTAATTTTATAATCACAATGGGGTTTTGAGAGGCATCCAGGCATGATTGTGATTTTCATAAAATGAGATACAAAAACTGATTCTGTGATAGCTATACTGTAAGGAAGCTATCAAAACCCAGTCTTGGGATCATATATATCTCCCTTAAATATATGCCATTTGATGAACCTCAGTTTAATTTTTGACTGGAAACGGATTATATAAATAATAGTGTTCTCAAATCCTCCCCCCCCCGATTTTTTTTTAAAGGAACTGGTTGTTTGTATTTAATTTCATATAAACTGAATTTAAGGGAACCCAAGATGTTAGGTTTTACAGTATAATTACAGTGTTTAAAATATATTAATTTCAACTTCTTTGCTTGTCATAATTCTATTTTATACAGTATGTGTTTGCGGCATGTAGGGTATTCTTTATTCTGATGCTATTCACTGTGCCATGAAACAAAACACTTTAAGCTAGAATTTTAATACAATAAGTATAAAAATAATTAGAACAATCTATTTAATTGCACTTTAATTAACTAGGGTTATAACCCAACTCAACTCAACTCAAACAATATGACTCTGGGCAGATGTATTGGGCTGTGGGGAAGAACATTGGGAATGAGAAGGAAGAGCCACAGTCTAGATAATGATTTGATCAATGAAATCGGTATAAAGCAGTGATGGGATCGAGAAAATATCTCAGAAGGGACCTTCCTCCCTATTCCTCTGGAAAAATAAAGGCAGAGGATTGGGAAAGTGCTTTCAGACTTGCAATATTCTGTTATTGTAACCTGAGAATAAAAGTAATACCAAAACTCATAGTTTTGATTTCTTAGTTGGACCACTTCATAGGGCTGACAGCAGCATACAACAACAAAAACCCCACAAACCAACATAAGATTAAAATACATAAATATAAAATGCAGGGAAAAAATGGTGACTCACCATCACAACAGAACAACCAAAGAGGGATCAATTCAACTAGTCCCTAATGCCTGGAAGAAAAGCCAGGTCTTAAATGCAAGCAGAGTTGGGGCCAGTCATATATCAACTGGAAGATTGTTCCAGAGAACAGGAGCAATTACAGAAAAGGCTTTAGATCAGGGGTGTCAAACTGCCGGCCCTTGGGCCAGTTGCATCATGCAGAGCTGCACAGCTCCAGCAATGCAAAAAAAGTCACAATACGTCGCGACACATCACGTGACACGGCGAGTTTTACACCCGTGCTGTAGATACTTAAAAGAAGGAACCTAGAGTATGCCCCTCCCCATGTGAGCATGCGGAACTGGCAGATTTTCTTGGGAGAAGGAAACCCCTCAAGTTTTGTCATTCTAGCAATTTCCATTGTATGCAGACTCCTTCTCTATGTAGCTAACCATATGTCTAATCTGCAATGGAGGATGGAGGAGGGGGGCACCACAACAGATTTGGAGCAACTCTGTAGAAAATTCTGGGGGAAAAGCAGGGAAGTAGAAATTTATTTGTTTCTTATTCAACACAATCATTTACCTTTAATATGATAGTGCCACTTTGAATAGCGACATGGCTGGCAAATAAATTTAATAAATATGTCATATGATGATATAAGTACTGTATAGCAATGTGAAAATGCTAATGTATTTCTATTCTCAATTTTTCCTAGTTTTTAAGTAAACAGGAAGTAAACAGCAAATTGAATATTTGATTTTATGAAAAATGTTTGCCTTGGTGGAAAAAAAAAAACATTTCCTCTTCTAAAATCTGATTTTTTTCCCCAGCATTGTTACTGATGTTGCAGTTGGTGTGAAGGTATGTAATCAATTTAAATTATAATGTTGAATAATGAAAACATTGGTCTAAAATATTTATTTCTAAATTTGTTTAGTATTATCTTGGTGACTACTTGTCATTCTTTTATCTTGAATCTTCAAGCAACCTAGAAGTTAGTAGAAAACCCCCAAATTATTTACCATAATTACCAGTATCTAAATATAATTGCAACCAGCTATAGAATGAATTAAAACATTATTGAATAGCTTGCAGAGAAGGAGATAATTGATAGGAGATTTTCACACTTCTAATTTAGGGTTTTTACAATAGTACTGGGGGAAAAAGAATTTTATTTCATTTCAAGCAATTTTAGGTACATTCTCAAGGCCTGCTGTTTTTATTATTCTTAAAGGTCTTTTCAAGCTATAGCCTTTGCAAATTTTATACCTCAAGTAATGGAATTGTGCTGTAAATAGGTATACTCCTTTGCCTGCACAATTTTTCTTGCCCTCTGCCTTTAATACTTACAGTTTACACATCTATTGGTTTACACATTGCATTAAACCATGATTTGGCTTTGTTGGTTTTGATGTGGAGTGTAAATCTAATCAGTATGCTTTGTAAATCATGATTTATGTATGAGAGTGTGTGGCCACATGCCCAAAACATTTTATTCACTAAACAGCTTGGCATACTATTTTATGGACTAAACTTTGGTTTGTTTTTCCTTTTCCTTTGTCTTGATTGGTTAATTTAACTTTGGATTCTGTATCCTCTGCAAACTGTTGGTAGATTTTTCTTTCAAAATTTCACTATGAGTAGGTTAGGATCAGATCCCAGAAACTGTATTACAAGCATAAATATTCCCCATTTTTGAAGAGGCTTGTTCCTGAAATTAGGGTTTGAAATACAGTAGAAGCCAAATTGTAAAGATTTTTGTTAATAATACTATAATATTATAGTGGTGTTGCAGTGGTTAGAATGTACGATATTACTGCAGGCTAACTCACTGCTCACTCCAGGAGTTCAATTCTGAGCCACTCAAGGTTGACTCAATCTTCCAACCTTCCAAAGTCAGTAAAATGAGGACCCAGATTGTTGGAGGCAGTATACTAACATTGTAAACTGCTTAGAGAGAGCTGTAAAGCACTATGAAGTGGTATATAAATCTAAGTACTTTTGCTATATTAATATTAGGAAAAAAATTGTATCTAAATAAATGGAGTATAATGTAACAACATATCAAAGGAAAGAATTAGTAACTGTTGAAATACCTTGTAATGAGACATAAATTGTTGGATTGGGTTCATATAGCACACAAAATCACGAATAAGTAAGCCACATTTTGACTTTATATGATATATGCGCATACCTGTGTAAGTAGGGGCATTCTTGATGAATAAAGTATAATTAGAGTGCAGATGATAACTTTTGTAATCTTACCTCAAATTAATGGATTACAAGGGCATAAAAAAGATTTTTTTAAAAAAAATTGGGCCAATTTTGGTATTATTTTTTTTTTAAAAAAAATACTGTCCTTAAACAATGTGTCTCTAAAATTAGCTTAGGCTGCGGTAAGTGAAATTTAGGCTTACTATAATGTGTGAAAAAAATGTCCTGCACACATTGCTTTCCTTTTCAGTTACCTTATATGTATATCCATTTCTGACCTCCCGTTTAGGCTTACTTTGGTGAGAAATGGTTGTTATCTTAGAGAAATTGTAATCCTGGTCTACATATAACATAATCCTAATTTAAATAAAAGTTTGATTTGCACATAATTCTGAGCCAGAATACTTAATTGTTTTCTGAAACAAATCATATTGGTGTGATTTATCTATAAAACTAAATCATATTACATTGTGAGTTACTGGGGAAAAAAAAGAAAGCATCACATTAGGCTAATATTGGTTGCAGACTAAAGTTTTAGATGTGGTGCTAGATTTTTGAAATGAAAATTTCTGGGGGATTATTCTACCATATTCAGAAGTTTTGTACTAGAAATAGAAACATTCATTGGGAAATCTAGGTATAAGAGAATATTTGTAGCTGTGGGGAATATCATCAGTACATTAGAGTTGCCTAGTTTGGTAATGAAACTTCTACAGTAAAACAACCAAACTTAGCACCTAAGAGTCCACAAATCCATATATGTAAATAACTTATTGGATACTTTTAAATACTCCAAATGGAAAGAATTATCCATTTTGCCATGTTCAGACAGTTGTGAATAGATACTTTATTTTGTCAACATCATCACTGTTAATCACAGAGTTATAAGGAAAGATAGCCACTTTACTCCTTAAACAAAATAATAATTACTGTATGTAATTAACAGCAACTGTTAACTGTAAATCATTTAATATATATGGGAACTAATAATACTTGAAGAAAGCAAAACATTTTGGCTCTTTTGAAGCTAACAAGGAAGGCAATGGAATAATTCTAGGCTGTTAAATGAGCAATCAAACTAAAATTGGGCAGAACAAGGTTTTTGGGCCCATGTATCTGTTTTGGGTGGCTGTAATACCTTTCTTCAAGGAAAATCGTTTAGTTTAATCATCTTTATGATTAAACAGAATCATTAGAAGAGTTTTCTATGCCCTAAATGGGTTAGATAAATGTATAAAATATTCTACAATAATCTATGATATTTTCAGAGAATTGTGGCAGTAGTTCTTTAAGGATCAAAACGGGAGTTTGTAAAAAGGAATCAATGTCAAAATGATGGATACAAGAAAGCGGTGGAAGTCTCAATCCTTTTTATGTACAGTATATGTGATGTATTGAAGCACAGAGACAGGGTTTCAATCACCTGATCAAACTTGCCATTTTGACTCTGTTGATACCCTGGTCTCATCCCCAAGATTGATGAGCGCATGGTAGATATAATCATTTAGAACAGCAGCCCCCAACTTTTTGGGCACCAGGGACCGGTTCTGTGGAGAGAGGTTTTTCTGTAGACCAGAGGGGATGTGGTTTTGTGTGCTGCCTGCATCCCGCGGATGGGGCTTTGCTTGTTTGCACAGCCCGATTTCTGGCATGCCACGGACTGATGCCGCTCCATGGACCGCGGGTTTGGGACCCCGATCTAGAGTAAATGATCTCTAATCCTTCTTTTGGCCCTTTTTGGAATAAGCCAAAAGTCTAGTGCAGAAATATGCTAAAGGAGAATCAATGACTCAAATATATTGCAAGAAGATGATTTAAATAGTTTCCAAAAATCTTGGAAAGTTATACCACAAAGGTTTTTACACTGTCCTTAAAACACATTTTAAAAGGCAGTTTTAACTGTCAATATAATCTTCTTTACATAGATGGAAGCTATTTTAAAATATAATGGTAACTCAGAATGTTCATGGAATTGAGGTTAGCAAAAACTGTCAATTTTCTGTAAAGGTACAGTAAGTGATGGTTATCAAATATTCCTATCTTAAATTGTGGGTAAATTTTAATTAAACCTTCAGGATTTATTAAAAACATTACTTTATCTTTCAAACCAATTGTTGCATTCACATGAGGAAATATGCTCATCTGTGGAGCCTGATAAGTTGATTCTTGCATATGGAAACAGTTACATCTTTGATCCTGTCCAGGTATGGAAGTTCAGCAGAGTTGGATTTAGATGGGAGACCATGAGGGAATTGGGCTGAAGACCTCATTGGGATGTCAAAAAACTTCCTGGAAAAAAGCAACATTGAACGATTTCCATGCTGTAATGAAGATAATTATGCAAATAGTCAATTGTTCATACAGAAGTTGAGCTCAACTGAAAGGATCATTACTTTTCAGTTTTCTTGTGAATTTAGCAAAGATTGAAAAAGTAAATATTACATATGAAATTAGCTTCCTGCTTTGTCCCTCCTTTGACAAACCAGGGTTTGAAGACAGGGTATTACTACTTCTAATTCTTATTCTATGCTTTGCATAATTAATTACCCTGAAAAGGAGTGTATATATTTTAACAAAAATAATTCAGCCACGATAAAAACAATTTTGCTATTGTCTAATAGTGGCATATCAAGTCGGGGAAAATATATGAATCTCTTTTTCAACAACCTGGTGTCTCCTGTTAATTTAAATAGCCATATATATACAAGTGGTACAGAATGTGACAGTTAAGAGGGAATGAATACTTAGTAAGCCCAGCATTATCAAGACTATGCAGGTAGTCCTCAACTTATGGTCACAAATGGACTGGAATTTTGATCACTAAGAGTGTTCATCTGTCATCATTAAGCAAGTCTCATGTGACTGGATCCTTTTTACTGCAGTTAAGTGAATCATACAAATCCGCCTTCCCCAATTGACTTTGCTTGTCAAAAGTCGGCTGAGTAGGTCACAAATGATGGTCACATGGCCATAAGACGCTGCATCCATCACAGATACGAGCCAGTTGCCAAGTGCCCAAATTGCAATCAGATGGGATTGGTGTGATGATCACAATTGAAGGATGGGTTGTAAGTCACTTTTTCTAAGGCCATAGCTATAGGTTGAGGACTACCTGTAAAGCAAGAGCCCTTTTATTTCGGTGTTTTGGGTTACATATTGGCCAACAGATGCTTTTGGAAGTTCACAATCATGAACAAGAGAGTGATAACCATATGACTTTCCAGCTAGCTATGATTCATGAAGCATTATATAGGTATTAATTTAACTATTAATAATCCTTTTTTGTTTCAGTGTTTTATTTTTAATGTTGCAAATAGTTCGTAAATCTCCCATAATTACTGAGAGTCAGGCAGCATATAAATTTAAATTTTAATAATAATAATAATAATAATAATAATAATAATAATAATAATAATAATAATAATAATAATAATAATAAAATCCTCCAGTGTCTTGATAGTTATCATCACGTTTTATGGCATCAACTTTTGAAGTTTAGTGATGCAGTTGGTAAAGAAATATTTCTCTTATCTGTTTCCTCCTATATTTTGTTTTAGTGGGTTGCTTCTTGAAGAGAGAGAAAGAAAGCCCTCTTTATTCATATTTTTGTACAATGTATGATTTTATATCCCAGTGTGATGTCTTCCTTCTTTACTTTAGCTCCGAGATCAAAATATTAAAATGCTGTAGTCATTTCTGGAAAGGAAGCTGTTCTAACTTCCTAATCAGTTTGTATAACCAGTTCTTCACTTGGTCTTCATTTGCTTTTGGAGACTTATTTATTTATCTGTACCCTGCCTTTATTATTTTTACAAATAACTCAAGGCAGCGAACATATCCAACACACCCTCTGCCTACTATTTTCCCTACAAAAACACTGTGAGGTGGCTTGGGCTGAGAGGCAGTGACTGGCCCATAGTTATCCAGCTGGCTTTCACGGCCTAAGGCAGGACTTGAATTCATAGCTCCTATTTTCTATCTGGTTCCTTAACTAATAGACTTTTTTCTTGATTTTCGCAGTTTTAAATTAGAAATGTGGAATCTCAGATCTATGGGTTAAATCTGTCCTCAGTTCTGGACTCTTTCAAAATCTCTGCAAAATGGTAGTTTTCAAAACTTCCCTCATTTTCCTATGCCAAGAAAATCAAAGGAGGATGAAGATACGGTAGTGCTTAAAAGTTTGTGAACCCTTCAATATTTTTGCATAAATATGATCTAAAATCTGAGCAGTTCTCCATACAAGCCCTAAAACTAGATAAAGAGAACCCAATTAAAAAAATGAATCAGAAACATTATACTTGTTTATTTACTTACTGAGGAAAATGATCCAAAACTACATATTTGTGTGAAGCAAAGACCTGTGAAACTCTAGAATTACTTAAACTTCTTTTGAAGGAGAAATTAGAGTCATAGGTTTCAATAAATGGGATTATAATTGGGTATGAGTATGGGAGGTCCTGTCTTGAACAGAATTGTAGGTGATCACTATCAATAGCAATAGCATTTAGACCTATAGTATATACCGTTCCATAGTGATTTATAATACTTACTGAGCATTTTACCAATGCCAGCATGTTGCCCCCAACTATCTGGGTCCTCATTTTACCAACTTTGGAAGGCTGGGTCAATTTTGAGCTGCTCAGGATTAAGCTCCTGGCTGTGGGCGGAGTTTGTCTGCAATGCTGCATTCTAACCACTGCACCACCACACCTCAGTCTGATGTTCACAACATAGGTATTTGGAAGTGTGGCATGACTCAAATAGAGGAGATATCTGTGAACTACAAAAAAACAGTTATTAATGCTCACCAGTTTAGAAAAGTTTACAAAACTAACAAAAGGTTACAAAACTCCAAAAGAGTTTGAGCTCCACCAGTATCCAAATGGAACATTGCTGCCCATCTACAGTTTATGAAAGACTACTTGGATAAGCCCGAAAGCGATTGGAAGAATGTTCTGTGGACGGATGAGACCAAAATAGAACTCTTGGGCTTGAATTTTTCAGTTTGGCGAAAGGCAAGCACTGCATTCCAGCTAGTTCAGAATGCGGCTGCGCGGGGGATTTGGGGGGCCTCTAGATGCTCCCATGTAACACCTCTCCTGCGCGAGCTGCACTGGCTGCCGGTGGCCTTCCGGGTGCGCTTCAAGGTGTTAGTAACAACTTTTAAAGCGCTCCATGGCAATGGACCTAGGTATTTGCAAGACTGCCTCCTACCAAATATCTCCCTTCGACCAGTCCGCTCCCACAGAGAGGGCCTCCTTAGGGTACCGTCGGCCAGCCAATGCCGGCTGGCGACCCCCAAGGGGAGAGCCTTCTCTGTGGCAGCTCCTGCCCTCTGGAATGACCTGCCCCCCCGACCTACGTACAATTGCGGACCTGCGCCTCTTCCGCCGAGCCCTGAAAACTCATCTATTCCATGCGGCTGGCCTGGCGTAGTTTTGATTGGGTTTTGTTAGGGGTTTCATATTTTAGAGCAGGCTTTTATGTAATACTTACTGTGATTTTTATTATTGCCTGTTCACCGCCCTGAGTCCCGTAAGGGAGATAGGGCGGTATATAAATTTAAATAATAAATAAAATAAGGATCTTATCCCATCTGTGAAACATGGTGGCATTATCATGCTTTGGGGCCTTCTCTGCCTCCTTTTGGACCTGGACAGCTTGCCCTCATTGATAGAATTATGAATTCTGAATTGCATCAGCAAATTCTGCAGGAAAGTCTCAGGGCATCTGTCTGAACTGACACTCAAGAGAAACTGGGTCATTCAACAAGACAACAACCGAAAACACATGACATACAACCAAAGAATGATTAAAGCAGAAGAAAGTCATTTTCATCATTTTCCTCAATAAATCAGTGAATAAGAATGTTTTGGCCTCATTTGCTTTTGGCTCATTTGTTTAATTTGGTTCTTTCTATCTAATTTTAGGACTAGTGTGAAGAACAGATTACCTTTTAAGACATATTTATTCAGAAATATTAAAAAATATTGAAAATTCAAAAGAATTTACAAACTTTAAAAAAACTGCATATCTACAGCTTCAAGGCTCTCATTGCTTTTGGAAATACCACCCAATAATTTAATTGCCTCTCATTTTTCTAATTGGATTTTTATAATTTAGATCTCTTATCTGCTATTTTCATGGGGTTTTGGACAAGTAACTTTTGTTTTAGTCTCACCTGAAGAGACTATCATAACTGAATAAAAAATAGATGTAAATAAGTTAATATCTTTTGAAAGGACACCTGAAAGTTTAGTGAAAAAATTGATAATTCTTTAAATAGTTTCCTGCCTCTAGATTTTCACTTAATGTCATTTTGACATTGTTAATACCAATTTTGTATTTTTAGATGGCAAACTGTTTATTGTTTCTTTCTTTCTTAGAGAGGATCTGACGAACTTCTTTCAGGCAGTGTACTCAATAGCCCGAACTCTAATATGAGCAGCATAGTAGTTACTGGTAAGTGATGCATTTTAAAGGATCATTGTTATTTGAATATCAAAATATATCCATCTTGCAGAATAGATTAAAATGTATAGCAGAAAGAATGTTCATGATGCAATTTGAATAATGATACACTAAACTTAAAAAAAAACAAAGCCAGCAATAAATGCCTGAACTAAACTTGTGTGATGTGTGTGTGTATAAATAAATAAATTGGAAAAATCTTTCATTCTGTATTTTTAAGGCAGGATAACAAATGGAAGTTTCTGCAACAATCTACTTCTTGAATCCACAACCTCACCTACAATTGTTATTTAGCTACAATGTACAAGTAGTCCTTGATTTATAACAGTTTATTTAGTGACCATTTGAAATTAGAATGGCAGTGAAAAAAGTGACTTATGACTGTTTTTCCCACTTAAGACCGTTGCAGCATCACGTGATCAAAAGTTAGATGCTTGGTAATATTTATGACAGTTGCAGTGTCCCAGTGTCATGTGATCACCTTTTAAAACCCTCTGACAAACAAAGTCAATGGGAAGCCAAATTCATTTAACAACCCTGCCATTAATTTAACAACTGCAGTGATTCACTTAACAACTGTGGCAAGAAAGGTCATAAAATGGGATAAAATTCACTTAACAATTGTCTCACTTAACAACAGAAATTTTGGGCTCAGTTGCAGTTATAAATCAAGAACTGCCTGTATTACAGAAAATTAATACTGAAATTTACCTATTTTCCTTCACCCTCTCCACCTGTTAGTCTTTTATCCTTTTTACTGCAGTATTTCTGTTCTACTCTGCCACATATAAGAGTATACTAAATGTGCGATAAAAATGTAATGCGTTATTATGCTATGCCCTTGAATAATTATATAAGTTTTGCAAATAATATTAAAAGGGCAAGTGCCCAGCCTTTTCAGTTATTCAGATAATCTCTTGCTTGAGCATCTAGCAACTATAGAATTAATGTATTGAAATCTTAGTGTTTTTCTTAATTAATTTTTAATTAATTTCCTTAATTATACATCAAGGTATGTTTTCATTTTCTTTGGTGCTACTATTTATCCTAAATTTGATAGCTAGTATTAGAATTTCTTTTAGTTTTTAAGTTATTCTGGGACTTTTTGCTGAGAGTGGTACTAATGTGCAAATGAACTGAAACTAGAATATAATAAAATTAGGAGAGAAGGTATTCTGGGATGGCATAATTATAATAAGTAGATAATCTTGGATTGGTCAATGATCCGCATAGGGATACCTGTTTCAGTCTATATGTTAGGATTGTGTGCTTTTTTTGGGGGGGGGATGCTTTCAAGTCAGGGATGACTCCTGGCGACTGCCTGGACAAGCGCCTGTAATTTTCTTGTCAAGATTTCAAAAGTATTTTGCCATTGCCTGCTTCCTAAGACTGAGAGAGTGTGACTGGGCTGAGGTCACCCAGTTGGCTTCATGTCTAAGGCAGAATGAGAACTCATGGTTTCTCGCCTGGTGCCTTAAGCACTACCCAAAACTGCCTCTCTTATATGCTAGCATTAGATGGCATTAAAGTTGTTTATTAATAGGAAGCACCAATGCTCTTATTTAAGGATAAAAAAACCATCTGTTGGTAACTGACATATTTCAGATTTTGAGATATTTCAGGAATGTACACAAAATAACTAATAGGGGAAGCATGTCTTTTCAAAACATGACTGTCAGAATAATCGGGATTCATACGTTTTTACATTAAAATTTTTATTGCATTGAAATAACAGTGGGCAGTAATATCGTGATACAAACTCTAAACATAGATAATGGTATCCTGGCATCTGCTGCAAGTATGTAAGCTGTAGGTAACATTGTGGTTTCTTAGTTGTGTGTGTGTGTGTGTGTGTGTGTGTAATAAAGTTGTGTGTGTATAATACACACACACAAATAAAATAAATACATATATATGTAAAATAAATAAATAAATGCTTGGGTATACCCATTGCTTCGATATCCTTCTAATGTCTCAAATGATCAACACAATCAAAAGCTTTGGAGTAGTCTATAAAACAGAAGTTGAGTTCTTTTTGATTTTTTCTTGCTGTTTCTGTCATCCACCTAATATTAAACAAACACTTGTTCTCCAGTGTTTGTCCTGAATACTTCTCATACGATTGCCATTTTTCTCTTTCCATATAGGACTGTAACCCTTTAGGGTTTTCAACATTTTCTTGCTGGCAAGTGGTGTTAGGACTACTTTAATTAAAACATTATTTTAAATCTGGATTTTTATGGGTTAGGTGTAAGTAGATATTTTCCAGTCCTGGGTCCCTGTTGCTTTTTTTTTTACATTGGTTTGCAAAGGGCTGTCATAATTTTTCACACTCCATAAGAGCTTTATGGAGATTTGATCAGCCCTGGAGCTTTCCTATACAGTTAGTTCTCAGTGTGCAACTGCAATTGAAACCGGAATTTAAGTTGCTAAATGAGGTGGTTGTAAAGTGAGATGTCACATGATCACATCGCTTAGCAACCGCAATCCCAACACTCCTTGCTGCCATTGTTAAACAAGAATTGTGGTTCGATAATTGGCAAGAATCCCAGATAAGGAGCATGGGCTGCTTCAGGGGGTTGGGAAAGGCCCTGGGAGGTCAGCACAGGCCATGAATGAGTTGGGGGAGTGCTGCAGTATGGTGCAAATGCAGGGAGGGCAGCGAAAGAAGCTGTACCAGCTCCTGAAAGCCTCAACCACCCCCAGCAGCATGCCCCAGGAAGCCCCAAAAGCACAGGAAACTTCCACAAGTGAAGCAGCCGCCCCTGATAAAGCGCCAAGCATGTAGGAAGCCTCCACAACTCGGCAAAAGGCGCTGCATCCAGGGAAATACCAAATGCATAGAAAGTCTTCATAGTGGGGTGCAAAGCAGGAAATGCCAAACACCAGGAAGCTCAACAGCACTGCTCTCTCCTTTGCTGGCTTGCCCTGTGCCCTCCTTCCCTCTTTTGCTGACATGGACCATGGCCGCCTCCTCCCTTCGTACACTCACATTCACCATGTCCCCTTTGTGCTTCGTTGCAGCTCTGGGAGGAACGAGAAAGCCTCACAATCAGCCAGCAGCTTCCAAACAGAGCTCCAAAGTTACTAAAAGCACCCCCGGAGAGTCTCCGGAAGACATTCTAAAGAGAAAGGCAGGGAAGGAGGGTGCAGTGTGAGTGAAGGAGGCAAGGAGGGTGCAGCGCAAGCAAAGGAAAGAAGGGGTGCAATATGTGCATGAGTGGCTTGTGACCTCTCCTGCCAGCTTCCCCACTGATTTTATTTCTGGGAAGCCAGTGGGGAAAGTTGCAAATGGTGATCATGTGATTGTGGGGTGTTTGGCAACTGGTTGTAAGTGAGAACAGGTTGCTAAACACCCAGATTGCAATAACATGAATTTGGGGGGTGCCGCCACAGTAATTACTTTGGCCGTAGGTCATTGTTCAGTACTGTTACAACTTTGCTGAACAAATGGTTATAAGTCAGGGAGTCCCTGTATGCTAGTTCTTTTGTAGCCCATGTGATTTCATCTTCAAGTTCACCAAATTCTTGAAATACAATCTCATCTGGGTTAATACCTTGTATACGTTTTTCATGTTGTCCTTCTAAATACATGTTCACGTTAACAATTTAGTGTGATCAAATCCTTTCCATTGTCCCTTATTAAATTGAAACAAGTTTGGAGTGTTACCATGATTGCTATGATTTTCTTTAAATTATCTTTTGTTCTTCCTTTCTTACTCTCTTATTTTTATTTATTTATTTATTTTGATTTATATCCCGCCCTTCTCCCAACGGGACTCCCAACGGGACTCTTTGTCTACAGTCTGAGTTCAGATATATACCTTTCTTACCTGCTCCCTAGTTTTCCCAAGATCTCCTCTGGCTTTTGTCAAATCTCAGCTTGGATAGGGTTAGGGTTAGCCAAGACCAAGATTCAGTTATTTATTTCAAAAGTTTACAGCGGTTGAACAATCCACATATTTTGATATTCTGAAAAGTACTATAATTCCAGATGACAAATTATTTTTGAAAGGGCTCTCAATCCAAAAAAAGATAACACCTACATATCTCTTGAATTAAAGTTAACACAACTAATAGAAATGGCATTAGTAATTTCTAATGGCAGAAAACAGTTCAAACAGATTATGCTTAGCTAGAGGATATTAGTTGTTTACTGAAAATTATTTGGGTGAAAAAAGAGAGGTTTATAGAAAAATTAAAATTATGCAACTTCTATCATCATGGAAGAGAGTTGCAGCTGCATACAGCCTGGGCATATTGTTTCCTGACAATTAACCCTTGCTATTTATAGTAAAATACTCTTCAGATGTCACCTCAGCTTTTTGAACTCAGTTGACAAATCTCCAGTTATGTACAACAAGCAATCAGGAATAATACCAGACTTTTGCTGCTTTCTTTAATTTGCAACCTTAATTTTCACCTTTTTCCTTCAGACCATCAGAATATATTTTTAAAGGTTGTAATGTTTTCCCTTCTTACCTTGTTTGGAAGAGAATCAAGTAATCATTTCTATTTGAAAGTTAAATGTTGTGTGCATGTTGATATTTATGTTTGGTCTTTGTAAATATTTGTAGCAAATTGTAATTAAGTCGTATTACAATAGAATGATGCAATTTACTATACTGAGTGGGCTGTAGTTGGGGTGGTTATTAGGGAGCTTGCAAAAATTACTCTAAGAAGCCATCTGCTGCTGTATACTCAGGACATTATTGGAGAGGAGGTAAGAGGAGGAAGTGGGATCACTTTTTTTTATTTTATTTAGCAAATCTGCTAGGCCATTCAACTCCAACATGTTTCACAGATGGGAAAAGGTTCTTATGCTGGAATGCAATATTTGCCTTTTGCTAAACATAACATTTTTCATTCGAGCCCCAAAGTTCTATTTTGGTCTCATCTGTCCACAGAACATTCTTCCAATAGCCTTGTGGCTTATCAATGTGGTCTTTTGCAAATCTTTCCAGAACATTGTATAATCATTATTTTCTCTTCTCTCTCCCCCTGCCCCGGCTGATATTGTAGAGGAAGGAGTGGCAGAACCTGGAGGCAGAATCAAAAGAGAGATCAGCCTAGAACCTCCATGTAGCCACAAGTCACTCCCCCTCCTCTGAATTCCATGGGCCCTTATTTAACTCCTAGCAGTTGCTAATCCTTATGTCAACGCTGCAAATATTGTATATTCTTGCTTTGACAATATGCAGAACTGTCTGGTATTTTGGGGGTTAATGCACAGCAGAAGAGGGTGGAGGGAAAAGCCCTGGAAAGAAAGAGGAAGGAAACCTTTGACCTTCACACTAATTGGATAACGTGATATATGACAGCTAATTTAGGGAGGGAACATGCTGATAATTTAACTGCTCAGAGGAAGAGAACTTAGATCTTAGCATAACCTTCCGTTATGCCTGTGCCGACATTTTGTAACAATAAATTACTTTTAGGAAAATCAATGCCTGGAAGTTCTTTGAAGTATTTCATTAGCCAAAACCATAACACCTTAGTTGAGAATATTGTTGTGCATAGGCATGAGTAGCAATAAATAAATTTAATTGGACCTGCATTTGTGGACCTAATCAATTGGCCTGAGATTATTTTTTGTTCGGATCTTATCAGAAAATAAGAGTGAACGAGAAAGGAATTTTACCGACTTACAATATATTTTTGAATAATGCCCACAAACATTTCTGCAGTTTCTCCAAAGAATAATTTTAAAACCCATTATTTGCCATAGAAATTATTGGTTGCATGTATAATTTTTGCCCCGAGAGTAGAGATCTCCTGGCCTTTCCAATTTCCATAAGGACTTTGGGAGAAATTGGCATTGCCAGGTTATAACAGCTTCCTAATTAGAATTTTTTTTTCTTTCTTCTTTATCTTTTTGTTGTTGTTGTTGTTACCTTTTGAAACTGAAGACAGATTTCACTAAAATTCCTCTTATTTGAAGTGGATTTAAATGAGGAAAGGGAAAGGATTGTCTGGGATTGATGATTGATGATAAGTTATCAATAATACATTCAAGGTCAAACTCAAAAAAGAAAATCTCACTACTCTAATAGGTGACCCTTTTGTTTTTCCAGAGATATAAAACAGTCTGACCATTATTAGCTAGATTTTGGAGACAGTAGGAAAAATACATACTAAAGCTAAATACTGATAAATTAACTAGATCTAGATAATTTCTTAATAGATAAAAGATTTAAAGTAGGGGCCTGGGACTAGCAGTCATAATTCCCATTTTTTAAAAAAGGTAGAATAATTCAGCAAACTGTAAGAGTAGTTCTCGACTTAACAAAGTTTATTTAGTGATTGTTTCAAGTTACAATGACACTGAAAAAAACGACTTACACTTATGCCCATTGCAACATCCCCAGGTTCATGTGGTCGAAATTTGGTTACTTGGCAACGGACTCATATTTATGATGATTGCAGTGTCCCAGGGTCATGTGATCTTCTGATAAGCAAAGTCAATGAGGAAGCCAGATTCACTTAACCGTGTTAATAACTTGACTGCAGTGATTCACTTAACAACTGTGGCAAGAAAGGTCATAAAATGGAGCAAAACTCACCTAACTATCCAACTTAGCAACATAAATTTTGGGCTAAATTGTGGTTATAAATCTAGGACAACTTGTACATTTGTTTGCTTATTACAGTTAGCTCCATGCTACAAAAGCATTAGTTAGAACAAGAAAACCTGGCAGAGGAGCAGGTAGAATTTAGAGAAAACGATCTGCTACCAACCAAGGATTAACAATATTAACATTTAATGGAGAAATACACCTGTCACTTCAGAGACTTCTTATACTCAGCTTTTATAAGTTTTAAAATTGCCTTTTGATTCCATCTCTTGAATAAAATTGGGAAAACTGAAAGCAACCATAATGGATTATCACCTATTACGTCCTGTCTGAGCCTTTTATGATGTCTTTGAAAGTCAGAGGTAACCATCCCAAAGCTATCTATCAAATGCTATGTCAACTTGAAAGGCAATCAAACAAGATTGTAAGTTACCTCTGCTTTTGTTTAATTTTTGCATAAATGACACAGTGTGTTACTTAAATGGGACTTTTATTATCCGAAGTTGGTAGAGAAATTTATATCTATGCTTCTATATGCGGATGGTGGAGTAATACAGTGTAAAAGCCCCTATAAGTCTTAGAAGAATTCTACAAGCCCTTGACAGTCTTGCAGGGAGGATTATTTGTAAATAAATAAGAAAAGCTAAAAATATGAATTTTGTTCAGAGACCAAAGGAACACTGCTGGCATATAAATGGACATCCATTTGAGTAGGTCAGATGCTGTTCGTACCTCTAATAGTAGGAAGACACATTACTAACATTGTTGTTCAAAATTCTTAGAGAATTAACAATGTTCCTAAAATGTTTATAATCAAAAGATGATAGTTGTTGTTGAAAATGTTTTCAGTCTGATCAACATATTTCACTGAAATATGTTTTGGTTTATTGATTAGTAGCAGAGGTGACAATAAGCCTAAAGGGGGTAGGGTTCGGAGTTCCCCTAATTTTCAAATTCTAGTAAGATTTAATCAATATAGAAAACAGTTTTATTGGGTTATGGCAAAATGTATGTTAATGTAGGGGTCCCCAACCCATGGTCCATGGACTGGCACCAGTCCACAGCATGCCAGCAACCAGGTCATGCAAACAAGCAAAGCCCCAGCCATGGTATGTAGGCAGCACATAAAATCACACCCCCTCCGGTCCATGGACAAATCTTTCTTTACAGTCCCTGGTACTCAAAAGGTTGGGGGGGGGGCTGTGTTAATGAGTTTCACATGGTGAAACAATATATGGAAACCATTGGAAAAAGTGGAAACAAAGTTGACTATACATATTTAATCTTTGACTAAGATGGTTCTTGGCCATAGAGTTTTCTTGATAGTCAAAAGTATGTAGGGGCTTACATGGTTATGTTAGAGAGCTAGAAGTTCTTAAAATTAGAAAAGTCTTCAGTATGGTAATATTTTTCCTGTAGTTAACTTTGACAGAAGATACAATATATGAGGATTTCTTTCCTGGAATATCTGTGCCTTCAAGGTGACCATCAAACCGTCCTTTTCTTTTCATCATACTATGAAGACATCCAAAAATATCCCCACCATTCCCTTTAAAAAGCTGCCTAGATATGCTGTTAAATGTTATTATATCTTTGTACTTTTTTCTGATTATAATTTTACTCTAACATACAATATTTACAAGCTTGTAAATATGTTGGAAATTTACTGCTAATAAGAATTAAGTAGATTTTTCCCAAGTCCTCAGTTATATAATTGCATCGTTGTATTTCTATCTCATTATGCTTTGTTTTCTACTCACAGTCTTAATGTGAAAGCATATTAGCATATTATATTAGCATTTCACTACTTTATTTTAATTCTTTTTATAGCATAGAATGATACTTTAACATATATTGTTACTCTTATAGTAACAAATTGTTATTGATATTTTAATGCTGTATATAGTTTTAATATCAAATATAACTAATCATAATTTACTTAATAATTACCTTACATTCACCCAAAAATGATTAAAATGTTTTTATTTTAAGAATAAAGAAAAACAATGCAACTACAAGATAAACTTTATATAAGGGCTTCTCATGCATACATACATACACACACACGTGTGTGTGTGTGTGTGTGTGTGTGTGTGTGTGTGTGATTTTTACATAATAGTTTTAATAAAAGAAAGCCACATTTCATTGTAGTTGTCCATTGGAGAACCTGTTTATAAGTTGTTCATAGGATACATGTAACCTCACGTCTGTAACTGAGACCATAAATTTGAAAAACTCATTTCTTGGTAGTAAGGGCATAGACAATCTATTTCTGTTGTCCACCTGCCAGTTTCCATGTTTTAGGTATATCATTAAAATAATGTCTACATCTGAAAGTATTAAACTTCATTTCAAAATCAAATCCATATATTTTATTTAACAAATTTAGAGGCTATCCATCTCACTCTCAATGCAACTCTGAACAGTATATACTATATGCAATTGCAACCTCCCAGAACTTAATTATTTCAGATCATTGAAAAAGATATTTAATGAACTGGTATTCTGTTCCGCAACGATTTACTCATTCCTTTTCTTTATATATATATTTTTTGAAGTATTCCTATATTCCCAATTATTGGGAAAATAATTGACAATTGCATCTTTTTCAAAGTTATCTTTGGAATTGAGGAAATCCACAAAAAAGTACAAAACAGTGTGTGAGCTTTTAAAAATATTTTCTGGATATGTACACATGCAAAATATAAAGGATCCGTTAAATTATTACATTCACTTTTAGAGCATTTATCCTGTCTGAAAGGATATATTTTAATCTCATCAATTGGTGTCCAGAAAAATCTCTTAATACATCTTAAACCCATTCAATAATTTATTATTTATTATTATTTGAGAAGTAGTACTTGAAATAAGAATACCTAAACAATGGAGGAATTGAGTACATATATAAAAAGGATAATTATTTTATTTTATTTTATTTTATTCAGAATTTATTCAGATATTGTGTGAATTTTTTTAATTTTTTTATAAAATAATTATTAACAATAAAAAATTCATAAATAGAAAATTGCAACATCAAATTATTTCCGTAAAATAATCTCACTGATTTTGCTGTTGATTCATTCTTTACAGAAATATGTTCTCACAACAGCAAAGAATAAAAATAATTTTCTGTTCATTCTTGTTTTGTATTTTCATCAGAACTTGTCTGTATGCAGTCAAGCCACTGGACATATTCTAAAATGACTGTTTTATATTATGTTTAAACAGGGACATCTTTGAAACCTAGGTACCTTCAAGGCCAGTAATGTTGAAATATTTAGCTTTCTCCACTAAATTGGAAGAGAAATGAGAGGGGAAATATGACGTCTGGCTCAGTCCCAATAAAATGAATTTCTTCTTAAGACAACAAATTCTATCAGTTATCACTAATAGATAGTAACAGAATCTAGGGCATTGATTCTGAGGTTCTTACTGAGCCCATGTTTGATCTTTTTTTGTTTATTAAATGTATGTGCCACCCATCTCACTATCGAATGATTCTGGGCAGCTTACAACACCATAAAAACAAGAACATTAAAAACATTAAGATGTTAGAAACATTAAAATTTACAGAAACTGGGTAAAACTAGGCACTCATTCATGAGCAGGATGGAAATGGGATCTTCTTTCTTAGTCCACTAGTCATCTCCAGAGTGGGCAGCTCCCATCAGGGTCCCAAGCTAATCAGTGCAGCCAGGTTTTGAGCCTCTTTCAGAAAGCCAAGAGGGTGGGGACAGATCTCACCTCCAGTGGCATGATGTTCCAAAGTGCAGGAGGCAGGCAAAGTTTCTTGACCAGGTCTGCAACATGACCCTTCTGCTGGAGTGAGTGAGTGAGTGAGGTGGACCAATCCCATTGAGGTGAGCAGTTCCTCAGGTAGCCTGTTCCTCTGCCATGAAGGTGATAACCAACATCTTGAATTGAACTTGGAAACAAACTGGCCACCAATGAAGCTTGTTCAGCAGTGGTGTTACCTGGCCATCCCAGATGCCCCTAGAACAGTGGTTCTCAACCTGTGGGTCGGGACCCCATTTGGGGTCGATCGACCATTTCATGGGGGTCGCCAAGCAAGGCTGTCCACCATTTTTTTTGTCCATTTTTTTTGTCCGCCATTTTTTCCCCTTTTCCGGCGGGTGCCTTACCTCCCTTGAGCTGGGCCAGCTGGTGGTCGGCCTGCTCCATCTCTGCCGCTTACCAGCTATGCCTCGGCCGGCGCAGGGGGCGGAACCACGATGCATGGTGCTCCCGGGCAGGGAAAGTCCTCGACTTACGACCGGTTGGGTAGTCCTCGACTTACGACCGGTTTAGTCCTCGACTTACGACCGGTTTAGTCCTCGACTTACGACCGGTTGGGGTCGCGGCATTAAAAAGGTTGAGAACCACTGCCCTAGAACTGTCTGCACAGTTGCATTCTGTGCCACCTGCAGCTTCCAAGTATTAAAGAGTAGCTCCATGTTGAGTGCATTGGAGTAGTCCAAATACAACATGATCAGGGCATGGGTAAGTGAGTACAAGGCCTCACAATCCAGGAAATGGAGATTGTATATCTTCAGCATTTATATGTTTTTTGAATCATATATAGGAAAGAAGCAGCTCTATGTCACTTCCCTGTAGTGGATGAAATATGGCATGTTTTGGCCTATAGAATGCGATGGAATTTTCTGTGCAAGTGTTTTTTAAAAGTAACATGGTACGATCAATAAGAACAGAAATGTGCATTAAATAGAAAGTAAAAACCAATAAGCTCATAAACCTGAGTTCATGCTTTGTACGGGAAATGCTTTGGGGGTGTTGCTTTGCTTGTGCTCTTGGCCAACCTTGAAATTTGGAAAAAAGGAAGAAACTGTGGTAACTGTTTCCGCTCAGGTATCCTGCTTCAGAGTAGTTTGCAGACACTCATTCTGAACTTTAGTTATTTTATTCCTGTGATATCAGGCTGAATTACCCCATGGTCATAAATATATCAGCTCAAGGATTCAGAAGACATATTGGTTTTTGTTATTTTTTGAGAGCTACAACACTAACACTTTTGTCATTTGGACTGATACTTTTCTTGGACTGGAAGAGATAATTGAAAATAGGCTTTTGTGCTTCATCCAGTTTCATATAATATATATTTTTCCCAATGCAGATTTGGGGAAATCTGGTTGTTTTAAAATGTTTGCACTAAATGTGTCTACCTCAGACCCAAATGAAACAAATCTTCCCTCCCATTTTTAAACATAGTCACATATATCAAACCATGCTGTAAATTCTATATAATCATACTCTTTCAAAGGAAGAATATTTTGCAAGATATCCATTACTTTAAAGGTGTGTGGCCTATCAGACCATAGGCTTATCAAGTCCAACATTCTGTTTCCTGCTGTGGCCAGTAAGATAATTGTGGTTGGTTCACAGCAGAACATGGGGGTAATAGCTCTTCTTCCTCATCAGTTTAAATTTATAGCCATGCTGCTTTCTAGAGATAGCTTGCATGCAGCCATGAAGATTAATACTGTAACTGATTATAATTATTACAAATTTGTTTTATTTCTTTTTAAATGTGATTAATTCTAAGATGTGCACAAATTTTAAAACCAGGTTATGACATTAGGATTATTTAACTTCAGCAATCAGATTATTTTTGAGAAACATATGTACACACAAACTAGTGGTTGTCTCTAGCATGACAATTTTTTGTCCCGTTTTCTAATCAAAATACTTATTTCTTGTTGGCTTTTCTCTTTAGAATCACCAATATTAGTTTCTAGCAGCTGTTGTTGTTTTATTATAGTTTTATAACAGTTTTGTATGACTTATTAAGATGAGTCTGGATTGTTTACAATAAAACATTATCATAAAACATCCCACTAAAATCATCATCATTTTACATAAAAACCATGGTTAAAATAATTAAAAGTTACCCCAATGACAATAGCTTAGTTTTAAACGCTGTTTTGAAAAGGTTTTCCACTCCATGCAGGTGGTCCAGAATTATACTATAGTTGATGGTATAATTAATTGTCACCAGCATGGCATATTCTTCACATTTAGTGTTTCCAAGATAAGGGGACTATGCAGAAGTTGAGAGATGGCCTTTTTAAGAGAGAGCACACCATTGTCCTTTTCATAGCAGAGACATCACACTTTTCTTCAGAGAAATGTTAATCCTATCCTAAATCCAGCTAAATGTGTCCTGCCTGGTTGCCCAAAGGAGTCATAAGGGGCATGTATCCAAACCTTAGGTGACAGAATTCATATTGCAGAATACTTTATCCATGTGTTGCATTTAGAAGCTAAAACAATGCCAGGTAATTCTGGAAGACTTTGTCTCCTTCACCCTACCTGATTCTACCCAAATGGCATCAAGACACAAATGAATAATATGTGCAGGTTTCTGTAGAGAAAGCTGCAGAAATATTTGAATGATTTGCAGATATCTTGTCCTTTCATTCTTGCTCTGGAGTATCGGAGTAATTTTGAATATGGCTTCAAATGGAAATTTGGAGACACAGGAAGAGTGGAGGAGTACTTTGCATTTATCACTACTAGGCTTAAACCTGCATTTTAAATCTTATGTCAGTCTTGGCAGCTTTTCATTCTCTTTATCTCCTATAGCTCCCCTGCAAAGCATGGGGTTGCTCAAGATCTGTGACGGAGGAAACCTCACAGGAATAATTTTATCCAATATTCCAGTTGTCTCTTTATAGAAGAGCTTGATCAAGTACAGGATGAAACTACCCACCAAATTGTCAGGAAATTGCCTGAATGCCTTCAGAAAACCATCATCATTTCTTTGCTGCCTAGAATGCATCCTGACCAAAAATGATCTGACAATAGCAAAGGACAGATAGATGTCAAGGTCCTCCATATGTAGATCCCATCTCATTTACTCTGAAATAGAAACTAAATCCAGTGCTTGCCTGTCTTTGGAAGTTATAGTTGAATTTACCAACGCAGGCCCATGGTTACAAGTAAGTCTGTGTAGAAATTAAAGAAGAGGATCTTCACGAACATCCTCCCAAAAGTGATGAGGGAAGAAACATGACTCAACCCAAAAACAATCTGAGAAGAGGAAGAAATAGCTCAGATTGATACTTCTTTAGTTTGCCATGAGTATTGGTGTGGGTGTGTAAAGCATAGCCAGGCTTGCAAGACTCTGTTTTTATAACTACTATAATAAAGTAACCTTCCTTTGCACTTACTTTCACAGTCATAATGGGGCTGAAAGACCATGAAATTGCAAACTAACCCAAACCCAATTCCTAAGCATGGAGATTGAAATTCACCAGAACCAGAAGTCTAAGGAACTGCATGTAATAGAATATGGGAATGATCTTAAGAGATTGGGAAAAGAGCCATAACCAGGGGAACAGTGAGATAAGAGACAGCCTGCAGAAGAAATATAAGCATGGCAAATAATCTCAAAAAGACTCTTTAGCCATTACAGAAACTAGAGACTGTAACACCAACGGGGAAGAAATTTATTTTGAGATTTGGCAAGATTCTGTTAATGTAACCTTATAAAAAGCAGTATTTATTCATCTGGGTATGGTTCTTGACTACCTCATAAGGCTGAACTCACAATCCAAAAATGTGGTCCATGATCTTCAGTTCATTTAGCTCATGTTTGTCCTTACAATCCATTTTCTCATACATACACATCCAGTTTTCTCCAAGGTAGCATTGTTGGTTATTTCCAACTTCTCATAAATGTGCATAACATCCCATCCTTCCTATTTATTTATTTATTTATTTATTTATTTATTTATTTAATTTAATTTATATGCCGCCCTTCTCCCGACGGGACTCAGGGCGGCGCACAACATATTTAAAACCAGAACATATATACAATCCCCCCCTTAAAACCGAATTAAACCGAATTTTAATGTTGCGTCTTCCGAATACTTAACACCCAATATAAAATCCACCCTAGGTCAGGTCCGCTTGCTGAAAGAGCCATGTCTTGAGGGCGCGACGGAAGGTAAGGAGATCCGGAATTATCCGGATCTCGGGGGGTAGTTCATTCCAGAGGGTAGGGGCACCCACAGAGAAGGCCCTCCCCCTGGGGGTCGCCAGCCGACACTGCTTGGCCGACGGCACCCTGAGGAG
>NW_015386471.1:197969-208925 GCF_001527695.2 Protobothrops mucrosquamatus
GCATTGTGATTTGTACAATACCTGAAACTTGGTAGGTCAAATCTTGATATCTCTACATCCTGAAATCAAATAAATAAAAATAAAAAATTGCTCTTGGAATTGAACAAAAAACTATCATCAGTAATCATCTGGAGCAATGGATTAGAAGAAGGGATCTGCACTGTGGGACTTTTTTTTTAGTGATCTATTGAGTCCCCCCCTCCTTCCCGGTCTTTCCTATGCACAACATTGCTAAATATGGTCACTATTGTCTGGTCCCAGTATCATTTTTCAGCACTCTGGCATCCCATTTGGCATCTGAAATCTTTTTATCCTACAAGTTTAGTGGCAGTATGCATAGTACATTTGCAAACCCATTAAGTCCAACCTATGCCACCATCAGTCTGCATCCTCAATCCCATGGACATTAATTACATCCTAATTATGATCATGGTCTTTTTCTTAGTACATAAATCAAATACATCTCTTGAAGGTATGTATTTGATTCTTGAGCAAAGTCCTTAAAAACATCAAGCACAATCTGTGTCGGACTAGAACAACGGATGTAATATCTCTGTTAGAAAAGAAATGATTTTTGTGGATGTAAGATGTGTTTCCTGACAATTTTAAGTTTATGTATTTTTATATTTTGTAAGTGTTTCGTGGCTAAATTGTTTCAGTTTTTTAAAAATTAAAATAGAACACACAGCCAAAGTGCTTTCCTCTATTTTATTAATAGAATAGGCCAATAAATGGTAGTGACTCATGCAAAAACTCAATAGGAGCTTTTATTTTTAAAAAAAAAATACAATTATGTTTTGTGGAGATGATCTAAATCACACTCCAAACAGGGATGGAGCATAACTTCATAGTCTGTGGAGCAGTGAAAGCTGATTATAAGAAAGCAGATTTATAGCTGTAAATTATAAAGAAATTCTATAATTTTGAGAGATATACACTATGTTCATGACATATCAGTGTGACTCAACACATGAAAATTGTTTGATAATCCAAATACAAAAAATAATTGTCAGTCATAAACTGATTTTTGCTTTAGATAATTAGTTATAGAAACTATGCAAGTATATCTTCCCTTTTTCTGTATGATGTCATAATAGAGTTTTGGGTCTGCTTGATAATTAGATGTAGTTTTTATTATCTTTAAACATTTAATTGAAAGATTTCAAATTCATTTTTCATATACTAACTTGAAAACGTCTGCATATACAAAGTGTATTTTTCTCTTGAGTTTATAATAAATTTTAGATATGAAATTAATTCAAAAATGTCTTATAGCCAATGGTAACGACAACAAGAAATTCAAGGGTGAAGATAAAATGGATGGAGCTCCTTCTCGTGTTCTTCATATCAGGAAATTACCAGGAGAAGTGACCGAAACAGAAGTTATTGCTTTGGGCTTACCTTTTGGTAAGGTAACCAACATTCTCATGTTGAAAGGAAAAAACCAGGTACTTTCTCTTTTTGTCATATTTTTTTCAGTGTACAAAGTTTTTTTCCAACCCAAGATACTTAAGTTTTCCACTTACCATGTATGCAATTTACCATAACACATCAATTATAGGAAACTTTTTTTAATCCACTGAGACATGGAAAAGTATTTTAGGTTGCTAGGTGCAAAATCAAATACAGTGTGACAGCAAAGATTTGTATGCATTTGCTTTGTGAAGAATTGACGGGTGGGAGGTAAAGCAGATCTTAAAAGTGTTGTTCTGGTAACATGGATCTCAGGCTAATGTCTGACTGTATATTGCAACCAAGAATAGTCTACTGTTGGACTATTAACTGTTGACTGGAAAGTACAAGGAACTGAATACATTTCCTATGTTTTGTGTATCATGTTCACACAGTGATATAGTTTTTTATAGAGGACTCTGTGTCTCCTTCCATGAGTGATTTAAAATGGGAGTGAAGTAGCACACTATGGAATCAATTTTAGATTGACATAGCAAGTTGTATCAAAACTACCTTGAGCTGGATGAAACTTGAAATAATCAGGAAATAATGTTGTGCGTAAAGTAGAAAAAAGACATAACTTGTTTTGAGCTCTGTACAAATCTACTGTACTGTACAAATCTACATCCCAACAAAACTCTGAATACTTTGTTTCAGATAGAACCAACTATTTTCTATAAAAATAGAAAATAATAGGAACTTGGAAAAATGCCTTATTCCTTCATTTTTGAACCACAAAATTAGATGGGATGATTTGGTATACAGGCTTACTTTTGCTTTTCATCCAGTAGGCACAAAAGTTTGCAATGAGAGTGATTAAAAGAAAAAAAAATCCAATAGGCAATAATGGAACCAACAGCTAAAACACTGTTATTTTCCACAGCCTGCCTATACCCAAACAGCTGCTGAAATCTAGAAAAAAATAGCATGATTCACTTCAACCTATGAACAATAATGACAAGTGCAACAAAAGTATTATTTTTTTTGACTTCTCTCTTTTAAATGCCTAAACTCAATGCATATATTTCCATTTGACAGTCTACAAGCAAAAGTTAACGCGCACAGCAGAAGCAACCTACAAAATACTCAACAAATAAACGAAAACAACACAGTTTTAGCAAAACTTTCTAATAAACATTGCAGGGAACAGAGCTTTCCATTTGCATAATGACTGTCAGTGAAAGAAATTACAAAACAAATGCATTTGTAGGCCCACAAAGAAAGCAGGAACTCAAACTTCCCAGTAGCTAAGAAGTTTGAAGAAAAAAGAAAAATCTCTATTAAATTTATCCCCATCTTGCATCACACTTTGATCAGTGATAATGTTATCTGCCTCTAAGCATTGGTTAAAATAATGTCATTTCCTCATCACCCTCTTCTTCTTGTCTCCTAGTCTGGGCCAAAAATAATGTAGATGGAGCTACTTTTATTTTGATGGTTATGCTGGCAAAATATATATATTTAATTTATAATTAAATTAATTAATTATAAAAATTATATAAAATGATATAAAATATAAAATTATAAATTATATTTTAATTTATAAATGAGATGATATCTTCAGGGTTTCAGAATATGAATATTTGAAATGGGCTTATTCTGAAGGAAGATCTTCTGAAATCACAGTTTTATTCTGTGCTCAGACCACTTAAAACAGTGTTTTGGGCTCAAACGTTTACAAGCTTGGAATGTTTTAACATCCCTACAAGTGGATGTTATATCCACTGAGAACAATTTGTCTATGCTTGCTGAAAATTCTGGAAATTTGAAAATCTGGATGGAAAATCATAAACATTCTGGAAATGGGAGAAGCCAGTAATTTGTTGGTTGTTGTAGCGTTCTCTCTTTAGGGCTAATTTCCCCACATTTTATGGAAAACGATCCAAAAATGGAAGATAATCTAACCTGTAATACTGTAAATAAACTGTAGTTATTTTGTAGCTTTTTCTCCTCTGCAACAGAAACAGAGAATGCATTATTCTCAGCAGTCACAATACATTTTTATCAAATGCTATGAAGCAATATTTTAAGATTAATCAGGTTCTTAACATCAGCTAATGGACTCTTATTTTTCTAATGAGCTTTCTAAAATATATTTTAGATATATATTTGCATTTGAGAATCTTTAACACATGAAATTCTATATAATGCTGTTAATTTATTTAATAGATAAATAATAAAAATTACATATCATGACTGAGTGTGGGAAGCACTTAATGTAATAACTTTTTAACTTCTTGCTACAGTGAAGATGTATTTAAAAGTTAAAAATCAAGAATATAGAAATTATTAATTTAATCATGTTTTTAGAGGTTTGTGCCTATTTAGATTGTGCCTTTCAGTCTTTTTGGTTCCTTAGAGTTTAGTTTTTGTCCTGAATGATGTCAATAATCTCATTAATACTCTTAAGCTTAAGTTTCCTTCATGTGAATGTTCTCAAACTAAAATGACAGCTGTGATTTTATGTTTATAGATATAATGATCTAAGGCAGACATGTCAAACACGCGATGTCACGTGATGTTGCACAACGTATCAGGCTGGTTTTGCCATTGCCGGCAGTGGGGTGGGCATGGCTTCCGGATGATGCATCCGGCCCGTGGGCCAGCAGTTTGACACCCCTGATCTAAGGAATACTGATCATAAGGAAGAGCATAAATTAAACCAAATCTTTATTATGGTGGTAGACCAGCATAAAGGGAGAGGATATAGCATGTTATAGAAGCCAGGGAAAGTGGCATATATTGACTTAGTGCATGTGTATGCACATATAAAGCATGTGTGGTTCTTTATAAGTTGTACATTCTAAATAATTTTGGTAAATATTTTTAATATATTACCAGACTATGATTCTGAAGGTAGATAGGTGAATGGATGGATTTATAGATGTGATAGTAATTTCTTTTTTATATGGCTATGTATATATATTTTTTCCTAGGCTTTTTTAGAGCTGGCAACAGAAGAAGCTGCTATCACTATGGTAAATTATTATTCTGCTGTGACACCTCATCTTCGCAATCAACCTATATATATTCAGTATTCAAATCATAAAGAATTAAAGACTGATAATACACTTAATCAGGTAACATTATAGTTATTAATCATGTAACTAGTCTGTATATGTTGTTCTGTATTTATAAAATGTTTCAGAATATTGGAAATTATTTTATAGTTATGTAGTAAATATGGCATTTATTAATAGAATCTAACCATGTTTAACATTAATAATCTTTCTGGCACAAGAGCTCAAGTTAACCTGGAAAAAATGGTTACTTTGCTACATAGATACAATAACGTGGAACTATGTTTCTGGTATGTTTAAATAAGTTTTGAAACTCAATCTCACCTTATTATGATCTGCTCTTCTAATAAATAACTTATTGAAAAGACATTCATATTCACTGTGGGAATAACTGAGTATATAGTTACTTGATCTTGAAGATATATAAAATGTATTATTTTAGATGAAGAAACTATTCATGCTTCAACCGTAAAACTACAGTTATGCAGGTACTAACTTCATGGACCATTTTAAGTGTTTGATATTTCTTTTCTCATGAAGGAATGTAAAAACAGCACTGACCCATGCTATGTCAAATGGTAACATCTTCATCTTTGTTTTTTCTATTACTTATCATTCTGAATAATGGTTTAACAAGCATTTTGTGTTTTACTCTTCCAGTCTTCTTTGTTAATCCTAGCCTAGAGACTTTTCTCATTTAAAATATAAAAGCAAATTTGTTTTAAATTTGATTTTTTTTCCATAGCCACTGTGTCGATCACAATAAACTGGTTCCTCAGTGAATGCCTCAGTGAATGGCAGTATCTAGCTGACCTTAGGTTATGTCAGAAACTAAGGGCCATCCCAATTAGTACTTTGATGGGGGCATTGCCTGAGAATTTCAAGGCTATATGATAGATGATGAAGTTAAAAAAATGTCTTGGGAGAAAGTACTGAGAAATTTTTGTAGCATCTTCCAGAACACTACATTGATATAAACACCAGCAATTCATTTTAAAAAGCGTTCAGAAGCTGTTTAAAAATTGCAAAATAATTTTAATTAAGGAAAAAATGCTTGGTTCTTGATTGTCTAGATTCTATTCATTAAAGACTGATTGGATTATATTTTTTACCCAAATAGAAATGTGTTAAATTAATGCTGAAATGTATTTAAAAGGTGTTTCAATTCAAAAAATATAATTACCCTATTTATATAGGGTAAAATATTATGTCTAAATCCTGCAACCTGTTTTAAATTTGACGGTTGGCTGCTGGTGTAGAAATATATATATATATTTAGACTATAACTTTACACTTTGCTATCAGTTCTCATCACCTGAGATTCAATATATTGAATCAATAGTATTATCATAGTACTATCAATATGCTACTTATTTTCATAGACATAGTATCAGCAGCAGCTATTTTTGTGTTTTGCATTGAGGAGCCTAAACTTTGCAGTCATTTGCTGCTGAAGCTAAAGTGAACTCCTCCTTGTTACAATTTAATAGGAGAGTTAAAATCATTTATTTACCCAGGCCATTCAGTCTTTCAGTTGAGGTTTACACATTTTTATTCCACATGGTTATTTATAAAGTGTCTAAAGCCATAAATAGGAATGGGCTTCATATATATTTTTTTTAATAAATGCATTTTATCTTGTGCTTGGCATGAAGTTATCCACCAGTTGTAACCAGATATTTATGTTCCTATAGTTAAACCAAAATTAGATTAGATCTAACATTTTTCTGTCAAGATTTATTATTTTTGTCTTTATTAATATGATGGTAATTATAGCTTTCCTCAATGAGGTGTTTGCATTACCTGAATTTCATATAATAAGCCCAAGTTTTAAAATTCCAAAATTTTTAAAAGACAAGATTCCAGAAAACAATTGTATGCCTCAATCCTCCAAAGTTAATATCCTCAGGTTGGATAAGCCAAAATGTAGGACCAGATGGTGTCATGTCTGCATCCATCTCTGATGGTTCAAACTGTCATATCCATATAATTGTAAATGCAAATTACTTATATGAGAAATGCATTGCAAATTAGTAACAGCAATCCTTCAGCTGGTTTGCACAGCAGGATACCTGGGGTCCATGCACAAAAGGCTCTTTATCACACAAATTATCCACTAGCCAGCATTAGGGCATATGCAACAATGGAAACAAGTAATATTTTTTTGTTATTTAGTCATGCTCATCATCATGTCATGCCACCTGCACTCTAGCTGTCAAACACATCATTTAATTGTCTGCAGCTCTCAGGAATACCAGAGGAGCCAGAATGTCTTTGAATTGAGAACATTCAGATCCATCAGCTGTGTTTATATTATGTGTTGATCCCTAGGTAACTGAACCATGATCTAATGAATGATCCCAATTCATTAGACACAGAACCAAAAATTAACTACACAGTAAGACACAGGTTATTTAAACGTATTTTGTCCTAGTGCATTTGGCAAACAAAATCTTTTATCAATATATCACAACCTAATGCCTTGAGAAGATTGCAGCCTGTAAGAAATTTAATGAGAGATCTTAGAAAATACCAATGGATCTTCAAGGGTAGGCATTTATGTTTGGGCTCTCCATCAATTTGAAGTTTATTAATCACAGTCAGATAATGATTGTCCATGATAAATAAATCACTGGCTTCAATAATTGAGACTAAAGTTGTACAAAAATGAGGCCTAGTGAATAAATCCTGCTTCTGCTGAACTTGGAGTGATACATGGTTGTAATAGAGGCAGTTGTAGCAATACACTTTAGAGCATATTTCTGTACATTTCTGCAATTATGCATTACTAAACATTCAGCAAATATGACAGCTGTCCAATTAAACTAACACGCGTTCCCTATGTTTTTATCTTTAAGAGCATGGGAGTTAAGGATTTTTGGGTGAATATAATAATTATTCCATATGAATATGCCTTCACATCTCATATTTTTAAAACATTAATCCAAAATTAAGTATTCACAACTTGAGTTATTTTATCCTATGCCATCTTAGTGCTAACAAAAATGTAGAACTGGAAGAAGAACCAGAAGAATAGAAATGTATGATTCCTATCTATATTTTAATAAGAGAGCTAATACTCTTTTTATACCAGGAACTGATATCTAGCTTGATGGTAGATACTTTGAGCTATAGGTCAGGTTCTATTGCCTGTTGACTCTTTTTATTTCCATTATATTTGAAAACCAAAATTTGTCCTTGAAAGTTATTGGGAATGTTAACAGGTTTTATAATTGGGCTGGATAGATTTGGATATTCAGATTGCACACTAAACCAGAAAACTGGAAGTGATTTTTTTTATTGAAGACTACTTGCAGTGCCATTTAAATTAAGCCAAGAAGCACATCATGCAAATTTAAAAGCTGAAGGCTGCACCTTGATAGATGGATGCATTGATTGATCCAACTTTCCTGTTTTCTGTTGTAGCACCTGGTTATATGTTTTGAATATTTGTATAAATACACTATTGATTTCTTCTACCAAAGAAAGGGGACAGTTAATGAGGCTGGGGCAAACATCAGATTATTGTCAGCTAAGCCTTTTGCACCCCAATTCATATTTCTGAAGAAATGCCTAAATTTTGTTCTGAACATTAAAACTTGTGACATTTTGATACAAATAAACAGGCAACAACCACTACCCCCCTCATTTGCACTGATGATGTTACCTAGTTGGGTAATAAAACATCTGCTAGCAAACAACCAAGCTCAGAGAGCATCAAAAACTCTACAGTTCAACCCTTAGCTATTCAGACACTCTTTTCTACAGGAATGTAATTGTCAAAATGGCTATCAAAACTAGAATTACTTGGTCACACAGCATTTAGCTTACAAAAAAAGCCAGTTTGATGCAGTGTTAAGGTACTGGCCTAGAAACAGGAGACTGAGTTTTGGTCCAGTTTAGGCATAAAAGCTGGCTGAGTGACTTGACAAGTCTCTCAGCTCTATTCACTTTATAAAGTTGTTGTTGTGGAGAAAATAGGAGGAGGAAAGGAGTATTGTGTATTTTTGCCATCTTGAATTACTTACATAATAAAGATGGAATAAAAAATCTAGTAAAATAAGTAAAAAAATGTTTGAAATTGCATTGTCAAGTATATAGATAATTATCGAATGAAGCATGAATTGATCCTAAATTTCTATCAATTGCCGAGTATATTATATAACAATAATAGTACCTAACGTATGCAGAGTGTTGAGCATTGAGTTCAGCTCACAATTATGTTTGCAGGACTTCTAAAGAAGAGTAACATTTAATTAGCATAAGAGAGAACAAAATTAAGACTTGAGGCTGGCTAAGGTTGAGAGCTGAGAACATGAACAGTACCTAAAGTAGTGTTGCTTTGCTACCCAAAACAGCTCTGTTAATCAAGCAGAGAGCTGAATGAAATAAAACATACTTATGCCAATATCTGAGTCACAGATCTCATCATAGAATTCAGCTACTACTGTTCTCCATATATGAAAATGAAAGTTGAGGGATACAACCCCAGAAATAGAAGGAAAGCCATCAAATCTGCAAAGCACTTTGAAATATAAAGTACTTTGAAGGCATGCCATTCAGTTGCTCTTTTGAAATAGGTCTTCACTTTGATCTGTTTTTTTTTTTTTTTGAGATAATGGAAGTATCATTGAATTAAACTTCATTTCTTTCATTTCTTTGAACCTCTGCACATTGTTATAAATTTTAGAGTTCTGTTAATGTGTAATTGTTCTAAAGTTTTGTTTTTACAGTGGCTGCCTGCCCTTATGTTTGCTTTTGTTTAGAATTTTTTTTTTAGTAAGGAGATTAAAGTTAATGTGATTTTTTTGGGGGGGAGGTAGTTCATCTGGTTAAAAAAATGAGGGATATTCCTATCATATATTCCAATGAAAAAGTGGATAAAGAAAACAGATTTAACAAAATTCTGTACTAAATTTATTCTCTATAAGTATTTTTTTACAGGAAAATAGATTACCAAAAATTAAAAACTAAATTATTGATAGATTTTGAGAGTTATTTTACAAGAAATGGCAGTGCTTTGCTTCTTTTTCTCATGTTTCTTTACAGAATAGATTAAAGAACAGTGGGTCTCATGCTCATGGGAAGAAATACAAATATCAAACATGCATGCTTGTAAATCTACAATATGTCCTAGATTTTTTTCCTACTTACTAATAGCTAACCTTTCAGTATGTTCTGCTCTATTGTTTTTGAGCAACCAGTCTTAATGCATAATTCACTTTTAGCTTCTCTTCATCTTCAGCTAATGTGGATGGTGATTTTTCTTTGGTTAGAAATAGTTAATGAGTTGTTATTGTGATTGTTTTTCAACATGGTTTGAGGCAATTACTGAATTTATTGATCTCTAAACTTAATCCACGTGCATTATTTTTTTTCCCTTTTTCTTTGCATATAGCGAGCTCAAGCTGTCCTACAAGCAGTAACTGCTGTACAGACAACAAATACTCCCATAAGTGGAACTGCAGTTAGTGAGAGTGCAGTAACTCCAGCTCAGAGTCCAGTCCTTAGAATAATTATTGACAACATGTATTACCCAGTAACTCTTGATGTTCTTCACCAAGTAAGTTGCCTTTATGAGTAATTTTCATTCTCATTTTTACATGCTTCAATAACCAGGAAATGACTAGGCTGAGATGATGATGATGATGATGATGATGATTCCAAGTTTAGTGGCAAGCAAGCTATGGCATGCCCTATTTCCTTCACAACCCAGTATTAAGGGAGAGGAAGCCCCGCTTTTCCTCCTACCTAAGACAGATGGTGGCAGTGGAAGTACAACAAATAATCTGAAATGTGACATGAAGGAAGAGTCAAAGGGTAGTGGCAGGTCCTGTAGAACAGGGCTTTTCAATCTTTTCACCCATTGTACCACTTTTAGGATATGGCAACATCCGAGTACCATCAGTCACCTAGCAAGGTGTCAAAAACCTGATGACCCCCCCCCCAAAAAGGAAAAAAGTGATAAAGTACAGGTAGTCCTCGACTTACAACAGTTCGCTTAGTGACTGTTCAAAGTTACAATGGCACTGAAAAAGTGCCCCCCAAGCCACAGCCAAGCAAGACACCTGCCTGCCCGCCCAGCCACACTTTTCCTCCTGTCCGAGGTTTTCATTGTTGTGAGCATTTCTGTTGAGGATTGGTAGCGGGGGTGGGGTGGGGGGTGTTTGGTATTTATTCCCCCCGTCTGCTGGGTGGTTGTAGCAGGTTTTGGTCACTTCACATGACACTGTGACCGTCATAAATATGAATCAGTTGCCAAGAATTTGAATGTAAATCACAAGACCCTGGAGATGCTGCAACATTCCAGCTGATCGGCGCTTCTTCTGGGCTCAGCAGAAGCACCAGGATCAGCGCCGAGCTCCAGCTGGAGCCTGGCGCTGATCCTGGCACTTCCGCTGAGCCCTGACAGCCCTGCAGCTCCAGCCATCTCTCGCTCAGGCTTGTGTGGTGCTGCCATCGGTTCAGCTCATTTCCCTCCCCC
>NW_015386471.1:209286-233850 GCF_001527695.2 Protobothrops mucrosquamatus
TATGTTTCCATTGACAGAACTTTTGCAAAATGTTGTTTTGTTGGGTAGAATAAACCCAATTTTAAATTATAAATAAATCATCCTATGTAGACTTTTATCTTAAATGCACATGTTGGTGACTTCTTAACTATTATATTGGATCAAAACAAATAGTGTACTGTTTTCAAAGCAGCTTTTATGTCTCTCGTATCAAGGTAAGCCATTCTTTTACTGACAGTTGATGAAATGTTATGAGCAATTTGTCATACTCCTTAGTTTGAATATATTTATTACAGTGTGCTGTGTGTGGATTCTGCATGGACTATTTAAGGTACTTTATGTGAGGACCACCCTTGAAAATTACTCAGAAGTTAAAGTTAGTCCAGAATGCAGTAACAGGAATAATAATGGGCATATCCTGTCTTTTCCATGTAGCACCACTCCTTTGCACTGTTCTGGCTTTTGGATGTGCAATTCAAAATAAAATTTGTCACCTATGAAGCCCTTTCTGATTTAGATCCTGAATTCTTATTGAGTTGATGATTTTCAGTTGCTTCTCCCCATCCAGTAAGTTTAGACAAGATTAACTTGCTTAGATGTGGTTGGTACTCAGACAGACCTTCTCTGTAGGTCAGCGGTTCTCAACCTATGGGTCGCGACCCCATTTGGGGTCGATCGACCATTTCACGGGGGTCGCCAAGCAAGGCTGTCTGCCATTTTTCCCCCTTTTCCGGCGGGTGCCTTACCTCCCTTGAGCTGGGCCAGCTGGTGGTCAGCCTGTTCCGTCTCTGCCGCTTGCCAGCTACGCCTCGGCCGACACGGGGCGGAACCACGCATGCGCGGCGCTCCCGGGAAGGGAAAGTCCTCGACTTGCGACCGGTTGGGTAGTCCTCGTTTTACAACCGGTTTAGTCCTCGACTTACGACCGGTTTAGTCCTTGACTTACGACCGGTTTAGTCCTTGACTTACGACCGGTTTAGTCCTTGACTTACGACCGGTTGGGGGTCGCGGCATTAAAAAGGTTGAGAACCACTGCTGTAGGTGAACCTCCTCCCTTAAAGAGCATTCCCTCTGAAGTTTCACCATGTTGTACTTCCACAAAGCCTTGGAAACGGATTATGTAGTATCTGCGGCATAGCAGCAGTCATTCTTGAATAATACTTTCTCATTTTTAAATTATTTCATAACATAATGATTAACTCTGGAGTACTGTATATAACATATTGCTGTAAGTCAAATTTAAAAGATTGGGATGGCTACTTGTACTGGATGATCTTTAAACTGATTAAAATTTTACAGGAAAATTAACTTCTGAATGATATACATGTACTGTAAGATCTAGTTCTGGCAAATTCAGGTGCAGCCAACCTGATGCTAGCCCAGTTTGTTACATAACAAGAAACAGATGGAAATTGTTTTTCCTTCCAAAAAAGAAAAGCTTCAAGCTTTTGGCATACTTTAGATGGGAGAAAACAAAAAACAAAATAATTTGGATTTTGATACCACTATAAATAACATTTACATTTTATTGTAGCCATTACTATAAACAATAGCTTCATTTATTTTTTTGCATTTAACGTTTCAGAGATAATTCATATTAGAGTGCCACTTTCATTTCTAGTATTTGCTGGTGAAATCCTGAGAATTTATTTTATATTATAAGTGGATTTATCATCAGTCAGTAGACTATTATCTTTAGTACAATATTGCAGTAATATATTGTATATGATTCTTGTAAACCTCCAATAAATATTGCAGATTGTGAAATATGCAAATTTAATAAATAGTATTTCTAACAAACCTGAAAAATAAAGAGAAATGCCTGTATTCACAGAATTTTGGCTAATCCATTAATTACAGTATTTTAAAACTTTTGACAGTATGTACTTTTTAACTGAATTAATGTAGAGAGGTACAGAAAGAAAATAAGACAAAAAATAGTTAGATATAATGTCAAATAAATAAAAATAAGATGGCTTCCAGAGTATAAAATAAGCTGCCCAGAGTCACCATGAGTAAGTTAGATGGCCATATAAATTTTCTTAATAAATAAATAAAATAAAAATGAAATATTCAGCAGTTGACAAGGGTCAGTTTTAAAAAAATGTATAATGCAGATGAGAAATCAAATGTGTTCACTGTTTCTTGCTTATAAAGGTTAATAGCAGAAATACTTTTGCACATAGTCTATATATTAAGGAATCAGAATGAGGTGTTTAAAATTTAATAAGGAAGCTTAAAAGAGCATTTTCTGAAAAGTCTGACGAAAATAACTTTGTTGTCAACTTCCTACTATAAAGTACTGGTTATTTTTAGCATGTTACTCAGGTGGCAAAGGTGAATATTGGCACCAATTATTCTATATTTGGCTTACAATGACTCCCTCCATTATTATATCAGTTTACGAGAGAGTGTTTATATCATAAATTACTCTTTAAAAATTACGTTGCAGAGAAGCATTTATCATTAGTTTGTATGAGCCACCAAAACAAATAGATTAGTTTCATTTTCTAAAATTAGATCAGAGTATAATAAAAGCATTTCAGATTAAACTTTGTGTATCTGTAGGGAACACAAACATGGATATCAGGAATAGATTTGCCCTTTTTCACTTCTTTCTTCTTCCAGCCATAACTTTCTGTGAAGTTTGAGTGAGGTGGATAATGATTGTTTCTGACTTTCATATCTGCAGCAGTGAGGCTGGAAAAGCCT
This sequence comes from Protobothrops mucrosquamatus, assembly GCF_001527695.2. Lineage (NCBI taxonomy): Eukaryota > Metazoa > Chordata > Lepidosauria > Squamata > Viperidae > Protobothrops > Protobothrops mucrosquamatus. The sequence continues at coordinate 211,978 of NW_015386471.1, forward strand.
CTCTGCATGAGGAGGGATAATGGAAAAAAATTCCTGTCAGCAGACTCTTGGTCTCTGTGAGTTTTAATCCAGAATTATCGGAAACACTTTCTTAATTTCTTATGAGTAAATATGCAATGAAGCATTTTAACCTTGGGAAGAAATGTTATTCATTATCTTCAAGAGTGTTTTTACCATTATGCTTGTCTGTGTTAAATGGTATTTTATTGTCTTCAGGTAGACAAATTCTTTGAATGTGTTATAATTTGTTGAAGAATAGGTTTTAAGGTTTTTAGTGTATCCGTTGTATTATAGCTTTGTGTATATGAGAGCCACTTGTGACCTTCCTGAGGCAACAGAACCAATTTGGATGGTCCAACTCTGGTGACTAATGGAATCCAATTGTTTCCAGGAGCACTTAGGAAACTAATTGTATCTCATCTCTGGCAGATAGTTCAGTTTACTGCTTGGCAAACCACTGGCAATGGAGGCAAGCTGGGCACTGAATTAAATCTTCCCAAGTTGTCTCTTTCTAGGAGTCAATCCTTAGAATATATATTCTGTATCAACATGGTAATGCACTGATATTATTCCTATCGATATCAGCTCCAAACCTTTGATATTACTGAAATTGAAATGTGCTCAAGGGAACAAATTCAACCTTTGAAAAATAACTTCTTGTGACCGTCCAAATAGTGATGATAAGATTTTTCCTTCCTCATACTTCTCAAATGTCTCTTAACTTTCTCTCATCTTCAAAATTATTTTGGCTATAACACTGTCAAGATAGTATATTGTAGAGACCCACACAAATACATACACATATGCGTGTACCACCCTCCCACACACACACACACACACACACACTTCAATAGAAAGCTAATACATAGCTGGAGAGCAAACTTAACACTATCAGGCCATAATTGTAAGCCTGGAATAGTGCTGTTTTTCTATTTTAACAAAATAATCTATGCTATCCATGCTCAGTAAATACAGTTGAACATCCTTTTTAAATCCCATTCCTCTTCCCCAAACCATATAACAGCCCTGGTGGCGCAGTGGTTAGAATGCAATATTGCAGGCTAACTCTGCCCGCAGACTGGAGTTTGATCCTGATGGGATTTGAGTTTGACTCAGTTTTCCATCCTTCCAAGGTCAGTAAAATGGGGGCCCAGATTGTTGGGGGCAATATGCTGACTGTGTAGACTGCTTAGAGAGGGCTGTATAAAGCACTATGAAGCGGCATATAAGTCTTACGTGCTATTGCTATATTAAAAAATGTAGGAATATCAAACCAGATAATATGATAATAGGCAATCCCATAGCAAAGGTGTAATTATTCCAGTTGCCATTTTGTCCTTGCAGCATAACAAAGTTGACAGCTTTTTCTTTAACCTTCTCTGTGGTGTCTGGAAAAAAAAGGGTTGAGGCTTGATCTTATTTTAAATCATAAAAAACATAAATAATATGTAAAACATTTAACCATTGCTTTGCTAATAAGGAGGTCTAAAATCTTGTCCTCCTGTGGCTCTTTTCTGACCTTATATTTCTCCTGGGCCTCCCTCTCTCCTGCTCCTATTACCATATATGAATTAGAGACAGTAACATGTATTTTCTGATATCAGTAAGACAATACAGGTATTCCTTGTTAATGATAATTTGTTCAGTGACCATTTGAAGTTATAACGGTGCTGAACAAGTGGGAACCAGTCCCCAAAGCTGCATCCATTCCAGCACCCCAGTTATCTGATTATGATCTGGGCACTTGGCAACTGGCTCACAATTAAGACAGTTGCAGCATCCCACTCTCACGCAAACACCATTCATAACATTTTTCACTTGAGATCACAGTTTACGACCTGCATTACTTAGTGATGGAAATTCTGTTCCCAGTTCTGTTCCCAGTTACTTGATTTGCAATATTATATACTTTGCTTTTCTATAATCCTGTAAGCCCCTTGGCATGGGCCATGGCTCCCGTTACAGTTGTTTAAAAAGCAGTTTGGTCAAACATAGTGGCAGTTGAAAATTGTATACAAGTAGTGTTCGACTTACAATCATTCATTTAGTGACTGAAGTTCCAGTGGCACTAAAAAAAAGTGACTTGTGGTTTTTTTGGGGGAGGGGTTGCATTTATGACCTTTGCAGTATCCCCATGGTCACATGATCAAAATTCAAATGCTTGGCAACTGGTTCACATTTATGACAGTTGCAGTGTCCCAGGGTCATGTGATCATATTTTGCAACCAAAAGATGTGTTGAGCTCAATTTTGGTCGTAAGTCGAGGGCTACCAGTATAAGTGTGATAAGCTTGAATACCAGATCTTCATAATTTATTTTGGATCTAGAAATATGTAATCCAGGATATTTTTTTTAATTATTGTTGATTAAATGTTCTAACAACTCTATGCATTTTAATTAGTCTAGCCCTACCAAAGACTACCCAAGTATTTTATATGGGTGGTTTATACTTTTTTCTATTTTAATGCTGGATTAGTTAATGGCTAAAAGTTTAATCAAATTTTAGATCCTCTATAAGGTTGTCATGCTACTCTAACTAAGGATAATTCTTATACCTGGAAAATATTACGAGCTTTATAGAGTTTAATTGGATGAATTGTAATGACTTTAAATCCCTCATAATAAAAATATATTTTTTGCTCAGTTGCATACCAGACCTGTTTTCGTATCTTGACCTTTAGTTCATTCGTTAGATAGTTGCAACATAGTTTCTGTTGCAAGATACAATCAAGTTCTAATAACATTATCAAGTACTCCTAAGGAAAACGAAGTGTGGTTCCTCTAAAATAGTATTTAAATATATCAGTATTAAAAGAAATTTATAAAACAGATGAAGCAAGGCTTCAGATATCATTTTACTATTATTATTTTTTTTTTGCAAAATCCTGAGGGTTCTCAGGGCTGCTGTCCCAGAAACAGGCAGATGGGAAGTCTCTACTTGGGACGCTAGGCCTTAGGGATCATTTGGGATTGCTGTTGTTGACCAGCCTCCCTACTGTTTTTCTACCTGTGCTGTGTTCTCTAGGTTGCCATCTGCGGTCTCCAGGTTTATGGCCCTAGGGACTTCAACACATCCTCCCTAGGTACAGATTCAGAGGCACTTTTTGAATTCGTACCCGCCATGGCAGCCATGGCAACCAGCAACTTAATTTATAGCAGATCTGACTCATTGGGGGAAGTTGCAGAAGTGTCACGCACTAGACCTGGTTTTTGCTTGGAGTGGTGGTGATATGATTTGGAATTGTAGGACATTATCATCAAGGACAGAACCATATCTTAATGAAGACCATAAAATTCAAAATTCAGCTGCTCTGTTATATTATCCATTTATTTATATCCATAAATGGCTAAATTTATTTTTTGGTTCTGATATATTAAAAAGAACTGATATTTTCTCAATAATTTTTTGGATAGTGTGGAATACCAACTTCTGTTGTTTCTCTGGTATTTTTATTTCTACCTACCATCTGACCTTTCAAAACTTTAAATTATCTTCAAGCATCCTGAACTGATTATTCTTTTTAGCTATACTTTTCAATTCTAAGAAACTGCTTAAATATTAAAATGCATTGAATTTAATAATATCAAAGTCATTGTTCAACAAAAAATACTCCTTTTGCACCAGATGCTAAACATTTCAAAATAAATTCTTCATTGCTTTGTTTTGCATGTAGGAGCTTCCCAGTCATTCCAAGACACCTTAATTTATTATATCTAGAAATATTATGCATCAGTTGAAACCAGAATATTTATCTAATAAATGGAGGGCAGCTGAAGTCACCTATTATTACTATATTGTCTCCTATTTCAATTGCTTTTCAAGATTGCAGAGTATATTCTCACTATATTACTTTGGCGGTTAGTCATGTATATATGTTTTGATCTTAAAAGGCAATATTTTCTACCAATCAAAAAATGCAGCAATACGTATTATTATGGCATAGACTGTGATATATTGTAATACAGTAGTGAATTCATTAGTAAACCGGTGACTGTTGATAAATATAAGATTTTTTTCTTCTTAGTTTATATTTTAATTTTTATGTATCTTAAGGTTAAGATTGTTTTATTAGAAACAATAAAGATGAAAATAAAATAATTAAAAATATGTTTTGATCTTAGATTTAGGCAATCTTAACGAACTAACGTTCCATTTTATCAGTTATGGTGTTCTTTTACATTCTTTATTTGTTAAGGGATGGAAATCAATTGCCAACTGCTGTTTTTAAAAAAATGACAATAAATAACCTGCATACATATGTTTTATAGTTTTAATTTTCCTAAACTACAATACATGACAATTATAGGATAATATGGAATTTAACTTGTATAGTGAGGGAAAAAAGTATTTGATCCTCTGCTGATTTTGTACGTTTGCCCACTGACAAAAAAATGATCAATCTATAATTATAATGTTTATTATAGGCTTATTTTAACAGTGAGAGACAGAATAACAACAAAAAAAAAATACAGAAAAACGCATTTCAAAAAAGTTATAAATTGATTTGCATTTTAATGAGTGAAAGAAGTATTTGACCCCTTCGCAAACCATGACTTAGTACTTGGTGGCAAAACCCTTGTTGGCAATCATAGAGGTCACATGTTTCTTGTAGTTGGCCACCAGGTTTGCACACATTTCAGGAGAGATTTTGTCCCACTCCTCTTTGCATATCCTCTCCAAGTCATTAAGGTTTCGAGGTTGACGTTTGGCAGCTTGAACCTTCAGTTCCCTCCACGGATTTTCTATGGGATTAAGGTCTGGAGACTGGCTAGGCCACTCCAGGATCTTAATGTGCTTCTTCTTGAGCCACTCCTTTGTTGCCTTAGCTGTGTGTTTTGGGTCATTGCCATGCTGGAATACCCATCCATGACCCATTTTCAATGCCCTGGCTGAGGGAAGGAGGTTCTCACCCAAGATTTGATGGTACATGGCCCCATCCATCCTCCCTTTGATGCGGTGAAGTTGTCCTGTCCCCTTAGCAGAAAAACACCCCCAAAGCATGTTTCCACCTCCTTATTTGATGGTGGGGATGGTGTTCTTGGGGTTATAGGCAGCATTCCTCCTCCAAACATGGTGAGTTGTTGATGCCAAAGAGCTCGATTTTGGTCTCACTTGACCACAACACTTTCATCCAGTTTTCCTCTGAATCATTCAGATGTTCATTGGCAAACTTCAGACAGGCCTGTACATATGCTTTCTTGAGCAGGGGGACCTTGCGGGTGCTGCAGGATTTCAGTCCTTCACGGCATAGTGTGTTACCAATTGTTTTTTTGGTTACTATAGTCCCAGCTGCCTTGAGATCATTTACAAGGTCCTCCCATGTAGTTCTGGGCTGATTCCTCGCTGTTCTCATGATCATTGAAACTCCATAAGGTGAGATCTTGCATGGAGCCCCAGACCAAGAGAGATTGACAGTTATTTTGCGTTTCTTCAGTTTGCAAATAATTGCACCAACTGTTGTCACCTTCTCACCAAGCTGCTTGGCAATAGTCTTATAACCCATTCCAGCCTTGTGTAGGATGTCCCTGACATCCTTGAACAGCTCTTTTGTTTTGGCCATGGTGGAGAGTTTGGAATCTGATTGATTGATTGATTGATTGATTGCTTCTGTGGACAGGTATCTTTTATACAGGTAACAAACTGAGATTAGGAGCACTCACTTTAAGAGAGTGCTCCTAATTTTAGCTCATTACCTGTATAAAAGACCCCTGGGAGCCAGAAATCTTCTGATTGATAGTGGATCAAATACTTTTTTCACTCATTAAAATGCAAATCAATTTATAACTTTTTTGAAATGTGTTTTTCTGAATTTTTTGTTGTTATTCTGTCTCTCACTGTTAAAATAAACCCACCGTTAAAATTATAGACTGATCCTTTCTTTATCACTGGGCAAACGTACAAAATCAGCAGGGGATAAAATACTTTCCCCTCTCATTGTATATTGTCTTTTTTTTCCCTTTTGGGGCAAATGTTAAGATATCTGTCCATCTATCTATTACAATAAAAGGTAACCATTATATACCCAGCCATTCTCTTTTGATGTTTATAAATATGATAATAATGGAAAAGAAGGGAATCTATCATGAGCATTAACAGCTCTTGTGATATTCTCTCTTTTTATTTCTCCAACTATTTGACTGTTCTATCCTGATTTCCTAAACATTTAACAATAAGTTTGTAAAATGTTATGGGTAGGTAGTTACATCAGTAGATCTGTATAAGTAATTTATAATTTATTTTCAGATAGTTAACTCTCTTTAGCCTTGTTTTTAGACACCTCCAAGTGGCTAGATTGCTAGAAATACTGACGCACATATTTCTTTCTTTAGCAGGAATTAACTTTGCTTCTTCCTACTTACTCTAGAAGCCAAGTTGGCTCCTTATGAAATCCTTCATTCCAACTTCTGCCAAACATTTTTATTATAGCGATTGTTTAAAAATGACACTGGAATTTTAGCATGTATTGTTTGACGCCTCTGGAAAATGAGAGTAAAATAATTATTGAGATAGACCTTCCTACTAAATTGGGAGGAAAAGGTTATTGGAGGAGGAGGAAAAATTCCTTGACAAACTTTAGTTACATCAAATAATACAGATTGTAAAAAAGAATACCTGAAAACCGTCTGGTAAAGCTGCAATTTTATCAGTTGGAACTTCACATCACAAGAGCAAAACTCACTTGCCACTTTGGAGATAAAGACAGCAAGATCTAGTTGATATAAACATTTTGAAGTATTTTTAGATTAATTTCAGTGGACTTTTAATTTTCCTTTATAAATTTTGCTGTATCCTCTCATTTCGTTTTTCTGCTTTTCCAGGCATTAGATGGTCAGAATATTTATAATGCTTGCTGTACCTTGCGGATTGATTTTTCCAAATTGGTCAACTTGAATGTAAAGTATAATAATGATAAAAGTAGAGATTACACTCGTCCTGACCTTCCATCTGGTGATGGTCAACCAGCTTTGGATCCAGCTATTGCTGCTGCATTTGCAAAGGAGACTTCACTTCTAGGTATGATTTTTGTTTGTTCCTCTTTCTCAGTTGTTCGTATAATATATACCGTTGTGTTTTATATAATAGATGTCATTTGTGGCTTATGTACACACACATACACACAAGCACCCGAATGAGATTATTGAATTAATTGGTTCCTAAGAATAACTTTATTTGATTACTGTTCTCACCACTTTTTCTTTTCTTTCTTAAGCAATTACTTATTTATATCATTTCAAGTCTTTTCAATCTGAGTACCTGCTTCTGATATTCAGGTAATAAGTTCCCATTTTGGAAGGTACTTTTATTAATATTGCATTAATTCAATGCATCATCTAGAATCTGTTGAAATGAATGTTAATACATATCCTATTCCACATGGTCCCCTTTCCTTGTATTTTCATTGGCCAATTTATTGTCTGTGTATTATAAAATAGAATTGGCCATGAAAATTGGCCAGTTTTATTATCTATGGATGATTAAAAAAAACCTATAGGATAAAATAAGCACTCACTTTTTAATTAAATTATCTAATTCACTGAAAATCAAAACAAGAGTAATACTAAAGATGACTTTTCTTAGAAAAGAAAGTACCTAGATTTTATTTTTCCCTAATTCTTGATAGATTAGTGAAACAGACTGAAAATGAAATTTGGAAAGCGTTAATATTCCCTAGTGTTTTCGTTTAAAAAATGCACACATTTTAGTGGTACTTAGTTTATATTAATATTTGGGGATGGGGAGAACATCCTAGGATTATAGAGTGTAAGCTAGCAATGTCACCATGGTCAATCATGATGGAGTTACTAAATCATAAATCATGGGGTCAGGAATTATACATTCTTAAATCATAGGAATGCTCCATTCCGCATTTGTCATGTCCCACCCCAAATATGATACATTGTGTTTTAGAAAATACAGTATTCAGACAAAGTGGATACATCTAGAGAAGGGCATGCAAGGATGTATGAATAGGGAATCAGAAACTAAATTTTATAAGAAACGATTAAGGGAACTAAAAATGTTCCGCTTTAAGAAAAGAATACTAAGGTAGAATATAATAGTACTCGTTAAGAATTTGAAGGGATGTCACATAGAAGACAACCACCGCCTGTTGTCTGTCATCCCAGAGTACATAGCAAAGCAGGTTCTAATTGCATGTTAAGAAAAATCTCCTGAGAATAAGAGCAATTCAACAAAGAGTCAGTTATTTAGAGAGATAATGGGCTGTCTTTTTGTGGTTGTGTTCAAGTGGTAGCATAGCCATATATTAGAAACTTTTATTAATTTTAATTCCTGCACTAAATGAAAGGTTTAATTCAATAGTCTAAATTGTCATTTTCAATTCAGAATCTCTGAACTATAATAAAATCATATTCTCACAGTGATATAATCCAGAGATGATACAGATGATGCTGTACTGCTGGTGTAGTGCATATGAACTGAGATAGCACACACTTTGAATGAGGAAGTACATATATCAATAAATAATATTAGCAATTTTATAGTAACTTGTACCAAAATATCTTATATTAGGGATCACAAAGGTCTTACAGACTTGCAACTATTTTAGAGCCTGTAAGTGAAAACAAAAGTTCAAGTTCACTCTGACTCTTATCAAATTAGCAAGCTAATTTTAGGCTCTCCAGTTAAATATTGGCATAAAAAATCTAATTGAATAGATTATTTTCAGTTCATGTGATACAGGGCAAATTCGTTGGTCACAAAAATAAAGAAAAAATCTTAGTGCTGCCTTTTCCTTTCCTTTTCTGTCCTTTGGAACTGCTGTTCCTGGTATTGAAGACATAACTGTTTGAAAAAAACAGCTTTCATACTAAAGATGCATATCATTTATTGATATGAACTGGGCCTTACATAATTGAATAGATAAGTTTATCTTATCCAGACCTCCTGTAGAAATCTTTTCCAGTCTAGCAATCTGAAGAGCTTCTTTATTAGAAATGGGGAAGATTTATGTAGGAGACCAAAGCACCTTTAAGTATAAGCTTCTTGTCTAGCTTATAATTAAAACTATTAAATAAAAAGAATAAAAATTAACAATGCTAAATACTAATATCAACTATTAGACACGTTGAAATGGCTAATGTGATTTTCTCCTACAATTTTAATAGAATTGATCAGGTAAGTTTCTGTGGAGATGGGACTCCAGATGTAAGATGTCCTGATGAGAAAGCTTTCTGTCTGATCATCAGCCACAGAGCATATCACAGAGAAAGTGATAACATTTGTACAGAACTGTGTGGCATTTGACAAATACTTCAGGTAGTTAAGCAAATCCTCCAGATACCTGTTAGGAATAACAGCACTTCAAAATGAATTAGCAATCAGGAAGTTCTAGTCTTGTATTGTTGACTAGACTGCTTTTTGTATTGTTGTTTCCAAAAAGATTTTAAAGTTTTGTGTTCCTGAAAGAGATGAGAGCTATGTTACTTGTTTCCTTCTTCCTTCTGCTTCTCTGTCAGTTGTATATGTGGTTGGGATAGGAGAATCTCATTGCTTACAATCATTCAAATCCGGTCAGTATCTTCATTGGAGCAATAAGTTGTATTGTCAAAAGGCAATTAAATATACTTTTTGCTTTGTGCTGATAAATATTGCTTCAAGGGAAAACACAGTAAACTGTGAGTATGGCTATAGGTTATTCTGCATGAAATCTAATTATGTTTATTGCATTTATTTGTCAAAACCTGTTTAATATAAAAGCAAAAATGGTCTTTTGATGAGTATGTCAGTATACATGAACCCTGTACATTGATCTTTCCAGCCATCTGAGGTTTAACATTAATGATACTGAAGTAAATAAACAAAATGGTTAGGAGCTGTGTTATCCATATCTGCTCTTTTCTAATACAAACTTTGGAGCCAAAACGAGCATCGCTGTCCTTGCAGAACTTAATTTTTTGAGATTTGTAATGCATGTAAGGTATATGTAGCTCATACTATTTCTGATTTTCAGATTAAAACTGTAAATGTTACCCCATGGTCTTTGTTCATATATACGTATATGGTCTGTTCTTTCATTTACTGTAAATTGGATACAATTTCAATATGCTTTTATGTTTTTGTAGGAAAAAAAAATCTCTTCAACAAATAGAAAAGCTTGCTTTCTAATGTTTTGTCAGGAAGAGTTCTTGATTCCTTTACTGACATACATTTTGTACTTTATGGAAGAAAATTGCACGGAAGAAAACTGTGAAACTGTACTCCTTCTCTGCTTGGAGCTTAAGAACAATAACATTTTAATAGTGCCATAATTTAGCCTTGAGGGAAAAAAGTGTTTAAAAGTTTCCACATTCAGAACTAAAAGTAAATTGAAATCGTTGCAAGGTGCATTTGGATACTTTTATCACTAGAAATCCCATTTTACATAATTTTTACATAAGCTTCTTATCAAATTGCTGTGAGAGTCCATATAGTGCAGGTAATGTTTAGCTGAAAGAAAGAATTACTATTGAATCTGCCTTGAGTAAGTGATTTGGAAATTATACATGTAGGACAAGAATATCTTTTTTATTAGGACTATAGAATTATAGGATAAATAAGCATTTGATCTATTAGTGTAGACAAATAAATTATACCATTTTTCTGATGAGTTGAGATTCTTCTGTGTAATTAGGCAAAAGAAATTCACAGGGCTCAGTAATAAAAAATTAGAGAGATAGTAAAAATCATTTAACAATTGACATTTACTTCCACGGGAGGATAGAACTGTACCATTAGGGATTGAATTACAAAAGTAGCTAAAGATTACAGTTTTGAACAAGTTACAAAAAACTCATTAATTATCACTTAACCAGCTATTTTAATAATGCCTCCTTCCCAATGCACTCAACATCGACTGTATGCATTTGTTGCCACGATTTTTCATGATGCTTTATGACCTAATAGGTTTTAATTTTTTAATCTGTTTTCCTCAGTGACTTTTATTATCTAAGTCTCTGCTCAAATCTGCCCTGAGATCCTATTTAGAGATAGAAGGGCATCCTGATGAAGCTTAACCCTCCCATCTAATTTTGGAGATGGGATTGTTTTATGTTAATCTAGTAAGTTGCTATGCTTGAGCTGGAAAAGTTCTATTTCAGGATCAGAGCTTTTGTTGATTTAGGTTTAGGTGAGGGTAGATAACAAAAACCACCCCCAGAAACAATGAGAAGCGGAGGTCAACATAATAATAATAAAGTTGGAAGGGACCTTGGAGGTCATCAAGTCCAACCCCCTGCTCAGGCAGGTAACCCTATACCATTTCGGACAAATGGCTGTCCAGTTTCTTCTTAAAAACGTCCAGTGTTGGAGCATTCACTGCTTCTGGAGGCAGGTTGTTCCACTGGTTAATTGTTCTAACTGTCAGGAAGTTTCTCGTTAGTTCTAGGTTCTCCTTGATTAGTTTCCATCCGTTGCTTCTTGTCCTGCCTTCAGGCGCTTTGGAGAATAGCTTGACTCCCTAATGTAGACATAAATGTCTTCATAAATGTCTTCATAAATGTCTTCATAAATGTAGACATTTATGAAGTGAGAATATGAAGAGAAGGACGAGGGGGGACATGATAGCAGTGTTCCAATATCTCAGGGGCTGCTACAGAGAAGCTGTAGCAGCCCCTGAGATATTGGAACACTGCTATCATGTCCCCCCTCGTCCTTCTCTTCATGTTCTCACTTCATAAATGTCTACATGACCTGATACAATGTGCAGAAAACAGAGAGCCTGCCCATAAATTGGGGCAGGGACAGAAACTTTTTTCATCACTTTATATGCTTATGACCACAAGTGAGCCCCAAATTTCAGTTGCTAAGTAAAACAGTTGTTAAGTGGATTTTGCCCCGTTTTGTTACTTTTCTTGCCACAGTTGTTAAGTGGATCACTGCAATTGTTAAGTTAGTAACATGGTTGTTAAGTGAATCTGGCATCCCCATTGACTTTTGCTTGTCGCAAAAGGTGGTCACATGACCCTGGGACACCGCAACTGTCATAAATATGCCAAGCATCCAAATTTTGATCAGGTGGCCATGGGGATGCTGCAACAGTCATAAATGTGAAAAAAGTTCATAAGTCACTTTTTTCGGTGCTGTTGTAATTTCAAACGGTCACTAAACGACCTGTTAGTCTACCAAACTACAAACTGAATCTCAAGTTTGTAGTATAGAAAGTTAAGAATCTCCAGCAGATAACCTCTAGGAGTCACATACCTACTGAGTGTATTTAATGAAAAGAAAATTTGGTATTTTTGCCCTGTGGAAATCCCAACCAATTTAATAGTAGTAGTAGTAATAGTAGTAGTAGTAATAGTAGTAGTAGTAGTAGTAGTAAAAATAATAATAATAATAATAAAAATAATAATAATAACAGTTGGAAGGGACCTTGGAGGTCTTCTAATCCAACCCCCTGCTCAGGCAGAAACCCTATACCATTTCAGACAAATAGTAATACCATTTCAGACAAATTTAATATTACATTAAACTGATGAAGAAGAATCTTTGCTTTACACATGAGTTCATTTAGCTTTTAGGATTAGTGTCTACTAATATACCCAAAAGCAAAAAGGGAACAGAGATATTTAGGTAGATATTTCTAATTTCTTAATGAGTTCTTAACTTAATATCTTGAGCAAGAAAACATTGCCATTGTTAGCTTCCTCATTTTTTTCCAGAATATACAAAATAGTGATCTCATACGCATATTGTAAACAAACTTACAATAGTTTGTTTAATAACCATTTGAAGTTACAATGGCAGTGAAAAAAGTTATTTATGACAGTTTTCGCACTTACAACCATTGCAGCATCCCCATGGTCATATGATCAAAATTCACATGCTTGACAACTGACTCATCCTAGGTCATGTGGTCTCCTTCCGTGACCTTCTAACAAGCAAAGCCAATGGGGAAGCCAGATTCACTTAACAACCATGTTATTAACTTAACGGCTGTAGTGATTCACTTAACAACTGACAAGAAAGATCATAAAGTGGAGCAAAAATTCACTTAATGTCTTACTTAGCAACAGAACTTTTGGGCTCAATTGAGGTCGTAAGTTGAGGACTACCTTAATACAGACATGTCAAACTCGCGATGTCACGTGACGTATCGGAGCTTTTTTCCCATTGCCGGCAATGGGGTGGGCGCGGTTTCCTGGTGACGCATTGACACCCCTGCTGTAATAGGTTAAGTTGTTAAATCCCATTTTGAATGGAAAAAGAATTTTATTCATCAAGCATCACATGCAGAAAGTGAATTCCATTATCTGTTTCTTGACAAAGAGGAAGGACACTGCATATTAAAGTTATTATACCACCTTTTCCCCCAAAAGGTGGTATAATAACCACCTTATACCACCTTTTCCCCCAAAGAATTTTCCAGCCTAGTCAAAGCAGTTACACAAGTGGCATTTGAGACAGCTGGTATTTCTTTAGGTTTACTTGGATTGCTGGAAAAAATGTTCTATAAAGGCAAAGTCCGAAATCATGCTGTATCATTTTAGAATTGTCATATGCATGTGCAGAACAAAAGTAACAATCTTCTTTCTAGCTAGCAATGAGTACATATTTCATTAAGGCTAGCTGCTTGTCAAATATGCTGCTATGAGTAAAAATGTAGAGGTCTCCTTGTAGAGGTCTCCTTGTAGAGGTCTCCTTGTAGTAGCTCTTCTACTACAGAGCCGTGGTGGTGGAGGCTAAATTGCAGGCTAAATTCTGCCGACTGCCAGGCGTTCGATCTTCAGTGGCTCAAGGTTGACTCAGCCTTCCATCCTTCAAGTTGGTAAAAGTGCCCCCCAGATTGTTGAGGGCAATATGCTGACTCTGTAAACCACTTAGAGAGGGCTGTAAAGCACTGTGAAATGCTATTGCTATTACTACTATACTGCTACTATCTGTGAAATAAGGAGTTCAAAACCTACTGTTCACCAGAGTTTTTATATTGTTACTTCTGGCCAATGTGAAGATTCAACTTTCATTCTTTAGCTCCTTTCAGGTGTAAAGAATGATTTTGGCACCTTTTTTCAAGAGATCAACTCTTGGATCATTTTCTACCCCTACAGTACTCTCACTGAAGGATTATATGAACATTTGGTACTTCTTTCTTCATCCCATTTGGTGTCCAAGTATTGGAATTTAATGGTCATATTACTTGTCATAGTGGCATTATTGAAATAAGGTCTTTTTGTTAGGTTAATTTACTTTTGTTTGCTTTAGTCTGAGCCAGAGTTACATTTATAGGATGCAATAGACCAGCTTTGCAAATGTAATGCCCTCTGTGTATATTCCAAGAAACATGGCCCAGACAGTTTCATCATTCATCCTAGAGACTACTTGCTTGTTCCATGAACTTTCTGAAAGTATGATGATAAATAATAGATGTCCATGGGAAATTATAGGTTTTATTGAGTGTTCAGCTATGACATTTTGATATATTGATTTATATTCCTTCATTTAAGCATTATATCTAAAATCATGGTGGGCTACTGAATCTCATATTGTTCATTGGCCAAAGCAAGAACCTGTGCTGTATGGTGATCATCACATATTTAGTAAAGATTGTCACTGGATTTTAGCATTCTGTATCAGTGAAGGATTTGTGTAATTTGTGACATGCAAATCTCTGATTCAATCTTTATCCTGTATTATTAGTCAAATAACTGTATTTCTGCAATTATAGTCTTGGACCCAGATCCTCCAATCACTGAATTATATGGCCCATTTAACATTATGTAAATCTGCGATGAATGGATGGATGCGAGAGAGAAGTGAGAGTGATGGATTTATAAAAAAAATGTTGCTTATAAATCTACCCATGTTCAGACATTCTATCATGGTTCCAAAAAGATTTATTATGGATATTTTTGGATCTTTATACTAAGTGTGCATACTTCCTTTTCGTTTTCATGCATAGTCTTTCAACAATAATCATATGTAAGGATAACTTTCCATGGCTCTATTCTAATTGTCTGTCCATTAATCCCAGCAAAAAAAATTCTGGTATTAGTCAGATATTAAGTTTTTAAAATTCTTTACATCATTGTGTATATTTGAACCCAAAATTTTCTGGCTTTTTTTTACAAATCCACCACACATGATATAGTGACATTTTGTGTTGTCCACATTTCCAGTATAAATGTGAAGTAGCTTTATATATTCTACACAATTTTTCTGAAGTCATGTTCCAATCCATCAATAAACATCATTTTATTTCTTCTGTCTTAAAACAAATACTATATAACAAAAAGTAAATTTTACACTTTTTAATGACATATTTTCCCAGTTTATCAATACACTATGTCCAAAGTTCTTTATCATGCACTGTTTCATGAATTCTTTTGTTTAGAGTTGAATACATTTTATATATTTTAGTAATTACATGTTCAACTTTTTACAGAATTTAACTACAAATTCTGCCTTCTGCTTTTCAGTTCCAAATGTCATATTTACCGTAAATCTTTCTCTTGACTGTATATACGAAAACCATTGAAAACTAAATCCCTCTACAGGCAGATGTTCTTTTGATTTCATCTTATATTCTCCATGCTCTTGTTTTAAAAAAACTCTCAATAGTAGGTTTTTGCCTGCTGTTCTTTTTTTTCCTATAAAATGTTTCTTGTGCTAAGATCCCTGAAGGCATTTTGGGCACATTCTGGGTTTATATCCATTCCACATTCTCAGCGTGTGGGTTCTAATATAATTATTCTTAAGATCTACATTAACTTTACATTTATCATATAAAAAACCCATGCCACCCAAATCTCAGATTGTACTCTTTCTAATTTTAAAATTCTCTTATTTCTCAGGAGAATCTACTCTCATCCAAACCAAACAGCAGGTTGCAAAATGCAAACTCCAGTTAGGCGATTCCACTCCTCCTTTTTCCTTTACCTCTGTGCTGCCCCACTCCCTTCGCATGCAGACACACATGCAAAGCGAGAGTTCTAAAGGTGTTGATTCAACCTCTCCCCAAAAAAAACCCAGATCCCCAGAAAGCATTCTCAAGGTGTAGATTCGTATTCCAAGCTCAGCACGGCAAGACTCACTGGGTAAACCAAGTCCATCAGGCACACCCAAAGTCCAGGGAAACAGTCCACAAGTCAAACGGGCCAGGGTACACCGCACGAACACACAAGGCACGGAATTGGGCACTTTGCTCCAGTAAATCCTCGGGGCGGGATTAAGTACGTGACACCAGTGCGGCCCTTCACGACAGGTGAGGTTGCCTTCTCACAAGTAGTCTAGCTGTCCAGCACTGTGCCTGTCTCCTCTCTGCCCTACATGTCCTCAGATCAGGAGGAGGTGTGGACTCCACCTCCTCCTCATCGCTAATGGGTAGCAGCTGCTCCCAGTCCTCACCTGGTGCCTCCTGGCCAATTCGCTGCAGCTCACCTCACTCAGTCTCAGCCTGTCGCTCATCCAATCAATCCAGCTGAGGCTGCTCCATCAGGTTAGCACTCTCTGAGCCCCATTCCAGACCATCACTCAGCTCCGTGCTTTTCTCTGCCGACTCAAACTCATCCTCCCCCTCCAAACTCTCGTCTGGAGAAGGGTCCAGGGACGGATCCATGACAGTATCTTGGAGTATTTTATATTTAACCTTTGGTTGTTGTTGTTTTTTTACATTGCCATACAAACGTGGATATAATTTTCTGCCATTGTTTAAATGATATATAAGATGTCAGAACATGTGGTGTTTGAAACAAAAACATCATTCTTGGCAAAGGATTCATCTTTATGACAGGAATTTTATAAACCAAAATTACAACAATGATAATTGTAATGTTATCTTATTAAAAACTCTTAGCATCCATATGGAAGCTTGCATCATAATTTGAGGAAGGAGGTGTTGCTTTTAAATTGGGGGAGGGAGTAGGCCATGATACCCTAGTCTAGTAATACTAGGTACAGGTAGTGTACCTAATCCATTATCACAAGACTTTGATACTGTTTGCAAGTAATTTTTCCACTCAATACCAAAGGATACACAGCACAGGGACATTTTTATATTAATCTCTGCAATATTGAATCATAGTTTTACAAGGTACTAATACAGATTGATTTCACACTTAGGACAGATAATTGTGAATAAACTATTCTGGAGAAATATTGTCATGGAATATAGTTTGTACCCTTACATAGAGGATTTTTCTTTAGATGGCATTGTGCCAGGACAATGGCAATGATGACTTCAAAATTAGGAAGAGTGATTGTCTGTGTCCGTTGTAGAGTTTCATCCTTCTATGGCTGTGTGCTTTCCATCACTTCTAGTAGATAATTTGCAGTATATTAGAGGCAACGTGCAGATTAAGAAATTAACTTTATTAAATTCCAAGGAATAATGAAATACAAAAATGCATCCTCTTTTTAGTAACGTCTTTTCCCTTTGTTACTTTTTTCCTATAGAATATGTAGGTAAAAATGCTTCAAACCCAAATCGATGTAGAGGTTTTTTCTCCCCTTTGCTAGAAGGAATTTTAAAAAAAAAAGTCTTAACCCAGAACCTGTTGTAAAAGAAATAACATCATTTGCTTCGATTTATATTAGTCAGTCGAAGAGCATGCTGGCTGGATGATTCTGCAAGTCGAAGTCCACACATCTTATAGATGCCAAGGTTGAGAACACTGCCATAGAGTCTGCTTTATCATAAAGAATTGGTTTCAGCAATGGGAGCATTAATTAGGCTATATTGGAGCGACTTGTGTGTGTTTCGTAAAATATGCTTTATTTTAAAATTAGGGCTTCCTGTTGCAGCTGTTCCAGGAGCGCTGAGTCCTTTGGGGATTCCAAATGCTGCGGCGGCAGCAGCGGCAGCAGCTGGCCGTGTGGGTATGCCTGGAGTTTCAACTGGTGGCAATACAGTCCTTTTGGTTAGCAATTTAAATGAAGAGGTTAGTGTATCTACTCTCTCCTCAGCCTTCTTTTTTCTCTGATCATGCTTCATTCTTTTTCAAATTCTTATGTACACTTCTTATTTTGAGCTTGCTTCCATATCTTAAGATCGACTTTTTATTTATTCATGTTACTTCAGATTGCGTTATGGCTAGATTCCAATATGTCACGTACTGTTAAAATACTTTTGATTTTGGAGGTAGCTAGCCTTTTTAAAATAATCCTTTCCTGCTTGGCTACCATGTTTCATTTAAAACATTAGAGAGAGTAAACATTGCATGTTCTGGATAATTATTTTTTTTAGCTTATTTTTGTAACCGTGCGTTCCATTTTGAAACGTAGAATTTAATAAAACTGCTATTTTTCTGTTATAGTTGTTCCTTTGCTTATTCATTTCATGCTTACACATCTCTGCTCTTTTTGTTGTATTAATGTATGTGAACAACTCTAACAAATTTTTCTTTGAAGGTTCCTCCCAACGATCTTGATGCAGCACTCTTCAATCTCTCTTAGTAATTTTTCTTTTCTTTTGCAGTTGCTATTCATTTTGTCTCCTTTTTAGAAAACCTTTGTTTTATTATTTCGTCAACTCTGAAGTCTTAAGTTACTTTTAGTTTTTCATTTTATTGCCTTGGATCTTTACTTTGACTTGCTGTGGAAGCTGGTATGAAATGTGGGATAGTTTGTATTGGTTTGTCTTATTTTGACTATGTGTTCCATTTGACTGGCCTCTGTTTTAATATTGAACCATTATACTTCTCTCATTTTTGTCATTCATAGTCTTGCGTGTTAAAATGCTTGAATCAGAGTGCCATTTCAAAGACTTCTCCCTGCATTTCATAACCAGACATGCTTATGCAGTTAAAGTTTAGAGGATTTTTTTTTTAAGTTTCTATTGCATGTTTTTTCATGTTCAATTGAAATGTAATTTACTGTATGATATGGATGTACTTTACCCATATTTTGTCTTGGGTGACTACATTTTACTCAGTTTTTCTTGTACAATACATAAACCAACCATTTTCTGACCAAATTCCTGCATTTCCTATGTACTGACCTATATTTTATTTTTTTTTTGTTCCCCAATTCCTTATTTTTCTTCTGCATTGCTGTTTCCCTTCCCCATTTCATCCTTCTCCCTGTGTACTCACCTACCCTTTCCCCGTCTCTTCCCAAATTCCCACACCCTCCCCTATCCTATCCTTTGCATTCCTTGTCTACACCCCTGTCTCCATCCCCTATGTTCATGCTTCTGTGCTTGAACAAAATGTTCCTCGGACCAACTTGCCCCAATTAACCGCCTTGAACCATGATCCATGACCACCTCACCATTCTGCGGGAACCACCCTTCGTTATGGATGATCTGTTCATCTCCGCTCTTCCTCGACTCTTCTCTCTTCTTGTCTTATGCTGCTTGCTCTTCTCTCCTTCTAAAGATGGTTACGCCCCAAAGTCTGTTTACCCTCTTCGGTATGTTATCGTTAGCACTATACTTTTATTATTGATTTAATTATTTGTTTCACCTTAATTCTTATTTATAGCTAGCACTTTGGCTTAAAGTTGAATAGTAAATCTTTTGCTATTTTTCTTTTGCTATTTTTAAACTCCATAGATGCAAACTTTTCTTTTAATGCATGTGATTTTATTTTGCATGGTCTTTTATTTAAAACCATTCTCATAGCTTTGAGGGTATATCAAAAAATGTCTTCCTTTTTTCAAAATCCACCTATTCAAAATCTTGTTCTTCTTATTCATTTGTGTGAATGCTGGAAGAAGTGAAAGATCTGTCCGAATGTTTCATTGATGTTTCAAAGTATTCTATTTAGCTATATTTAAAATACTATTTCTTTTGGGTTACTTTTCTAATCCTAAAAAGGTGTTTATGGGGATGTACAACGAGTGAAGATTTTATACAATAAGAAAGACAGTGCTCTTATACAGATGGCTGATGGAAACCAGTCACAGCTTGGTGAGATTGTTTTTTTTCTTCTTCCATGTATCATTTCTTGGCTTTCAGTATTTCTTAAAATGTCTTCCCAAAATTATTTGGGAAACTGTTCATATTTCACAATTTATAAAACCGCAGGATTTCTGTAGGGGTGAATAAAGTCTGTAAAGTTGCCTGATATGTTCTAAGGACAGATAATTATTTTCTGAACATGAGGCCTTTCAATCAGACACTACAATATCAGGATTCAAATTTATTTTTCAGTGAGTGCAGCTACAGGTGTTTTTTTTTTCTGGATCCTTGGTTTTTTAGATCTCAACCCTCCGTACCCGTGAGATAATTTATTAATTGCATAGTTGTACCTGTGATGGGTGGATAGTAAATAACAGAATATTGCAGATTCATGCTCTTTTCTTCCAAAGTTGCATTAAAAATAATATCTTTAAGGAAGGGAAGGAGACTAACTTGCCTACTTATGTTAAATATTATCTTATTTATAAGAAATGGAAGAAATGTACGTGGCACATTATGTAATTCTTTTAGATTCTGCCCACCTTATAAAAATGCACCATTGTTTACTGCCTGAATAAAAAAAAGTTCTGCTGAAACATGTCTTTGTAGATTTGTATCATAAAATTGATCTGCCTAATTACTGGTAATAATTAAATCATCCCAATTTGTATATTAAACAAGCCATTATTTTCCTTTGTTTTTCCTTTTGCTATACTGAATACACAGTGATGAGAATGGAACTTAAAAATTAGTTTTAATTTTAAGTAGATAACAGTAGAAATTCAGTGAGAAAGAGTTCGAGACAGCCCTGGGAAATTTGAAATGGAAATGATAAGAAATGGCAACCTTCTTGCCTGCAGGATCTTGCTTATTCAGTGCCCTTTCCAAATAGGAAGGCCAGGCTTCTTTGTTAATCTCTTTTCAGTACCTGGCATTTTAAGATACTCCCTTTTTTCCAAGGATTTCTATACTATGCTACTCAGATTGAGATTAGATGTCTACTCTGCACTGGAATGGTAAATAGTACATTTATTTATTTATTTATTTTAGATTTCATGGGTGGTCTAGACCAGGGGTAGGCAACCTTGGCTCTTTTATGACTCGTGGACTTCAACTCCCAGAATTCCTGAGCCAGCATGGCTCAGCTTGGAAATCTCTCCCTGTCCCCTCAGCATGGCTGGCTCAGGAATTCTGGGAGTTGAAGTCCACGAGTCATAGAAGAGCCAAGGTTGCCTACTCCTGGTCTCGACACATGAAAATAAATGAATAAACAAATAAAATGTAGTATGCTTTATTTCTCATGCTATTTTTTATTATTTAGATTGTTTTTCTGTTGTTTTTTTTAAAGTTTTAAAAAAAACTTCTTTGAGAAACCTGCAGTACTTCAAATAACTTTGATATTGGGTAGATAAAGAAAAAAAATACATCTTTTTTCATTTCTTCATTTAATAAAACCAATTGCCATCAGAGGCTCTTTTTAAAACAATAAATATATCAAAACGTTGTATTGTTAAATTGATATAAGGGCCGAAGCAAATAATCTTTGTTATTTCTCTTTAGCTATGAGCCATCTTAACGGGCAGAAAATGTATGGCAAGATTATTCGTGTTACTCTTTCCAAGCATCAAACAGTTCAGCTACCTCGAGAAGGTCTCGATGACCAAGGATTAACAAAAGATTTTGGCAATTCACCTCTTCACCGTTTCAAGAAGCCTGGTTCAAAAAACTTTCAAAATATTTTTCCTCCCTCTGCAACTCTTCATTTATCTAATATTCCGTAAGTCTTGGCTAAGCAACTTCGTTGAAAAATTCATGTACAAGCCAAAATTCATGTACAAGCCGTACGGGTCTGGATGGGAAGGAACAGACTCAGACTCAACCCTTCCAAGACCGAGTGGCTGTGGCTGCCGGCGCCCCGGCATAGTCAGTTGGTTCCATCGCTGTCTATAGGGGGCGAATTTTTGGCCCCCTCAGAGAGGGCGCGCAATCTGGGAGTCCTCCTGGATCCACGGCTGACACTAGAAGATCATTTGTC
>NW_015386471.1:234346-289620 GCF_001527695.2 Protobothrops mucrosquamatus
AAATGTTAGCTTTTAATTCTTTCCTGTCTCTCGTCTCTCTTCTACTTCTTTTTGTAGACCATCAGTATCAGAAGATGACCTGCGCATGTTGTTTGCTAATACTGGAGGCACTGTGAAAGCATTTAAATTTTTTCAGTAAGCATATTTTCTTTGAAACTTCATTTAAAATGAGGGAGCAGCTGTCTGGTAAGAATAGGGTTTATATTAAAACTTTCTTGTATTGTTTTCGTATCTTAATTTCATTGCTTTGTTCCAGAAGAGATCACAAGATGGCCCTTCTTCAGATGTCAACAGTAGAAGAAGCTATCCAGGCTTTGATTGATCTGCATAATTACAATCTTGGAGAAAATCATCATCTGAGAGTTTCTTTTTCCAAATCAACCATTTGAAGTGAGATATCAAAATAATAAGGTTGTATCACATTGTTTAGTGTTGTCATCTATGACTGTTCGGGAAAGCGGGGACCAGAGATGGACATCTGTTTTTCATGCTGTTATCATTCCTTGATTGTTTATGTATAAATAAAATGAAAAAGGATTTGCAAGGAAGAAGCAGTGATATTATCTGCTGGTTTTGCATATGTTTATGAAACCATTTTGTTTAAAGGGGATTCTGAGGAAATCCCATAGTTTTTCAACTTAGTTAACATACGTGCCTTAAAGAAGGAAAACTTAGAGTTGCATTTACTAGTTAAAAATTTGGTTGTTTGGGGCACATTATATGGGAATTAATAGGTGCAGTCCAGTGAACGTTAGGCGTGCATTTATTCCATTGAAATCAAAGAATTAGAGCATTGATTTCAAGGGGAATTTGTTGCACCTAACTTCAGCAGGATTATGCCAAATATGTATTAGGCAAGAGTGTGTAAAAAGGGTTAAGCTTTTTTTTCTGTTTGGGATTTATCAGCTTTCCATGAAACATTTTTAAAGCAAAATCAGTTGCTCTTCTTGAAGAGAAATGCAGCGTATTATTCTTTCTCTCAATAAAAATGGCCTTTGTATTTCAGATTTAGTTTAGTTGAAAATATAGGCTTTAGTCAGAACTACAAAGATGCAAAGAGTTAATTTCTTTAAAAGTCTAAAAGTGATTCTTCTGTTTTTTTGTTAGTTCCTGTGGCTCTTAGCCTCAGTGGAAAAAGAGTTGTATAAAGTCTTAACCTTTTTGTAAACACACTCTGGGGCGAATCATATAAATGTTGGCACTAAGTAATGTCTTGTTTGTGGCTGAATATTTTTTGTAGATGTTTTTTGAAGTTGACATAACTTACATGCATTTAAATATATATTGCCATTTTTAGTTAGTAATTACAATTTGAAATATGGTTGTGGATTTCTGAGCATGTTCAGACTGGTCTAGCTAGTTCAGGAGTTGGTGCATGTATTTCAAGGATGAAGAAAATGTATTGCAAACTTTTGCAGAAAGATTAATAATTTTTGGCAGTTTTCTTTATAAAAAAACAAAAACAAAACTGACAACCAGGTGGGACCAAAGTTTATGTGCCTTTAGTCTTAATTTACCTTGCATTGTAATATTCAGTTTTAATAAATCTCTTCAAAATATTTTATATCTAGAAATGGATCTGCCTTTACTATAAACATGGCTCAGAATCTACAGGAAAAAAAAAATCATTTGGAAACAGTTCCTCTATCAATCTGGGCTGTTTTACTGATTCTGTTCAAATGACCAATACTTTTTGCAATTGATGTATTTAGTTCCAAGAGTCATAGATTATGTTATCTATGTAGAAAAAGGTCATGTATATTTTCTATTAGTTGAGTTTTTACATCTTTAGAAATGTAATATTTCAGTATAGTTTGAAAGCGGCACAATTAAAAATTAATTTTCTAACAAAGTTGGGAGGTTTGATGGTTGTTTAATTTCTTCTTATGTGTACGCTGCTTGCCTCTGTAGCATGCTCAATAAACACTTCTGTAGCTCTGTATTCACCTCTTCTGTCTTTCTCTGCTGCCTTTTCTCTCTTTTCTTCTTTTTTCCCCACTTCCACTGTGCTTTTGAATTCATGTTTATTCTCTGTCAGGGTGGGAAAAGCATAATAATCTGATTTTTTTTTTAACTTTCGGATTTATGCTATATAAAAATCAAATGCTGTGGAAAGAAATAACACCTTGGACAGCATAAATACTTTGTACATTTGGAAGTCTAACCACTTCCCTTATAGAAATGGATATTAAACATTTCCCACCCTGTTATATAACCTATAGCTTTAAAGACATAACTTTTTATCGTAGCTTGTAAGTTCTATCTTTTTTGTTTTTAAAATAGATTTATGCACTAATTAACTTTTCAGATTTGCCATGCTTCTGCTGCAGTTTCATCTTCCATTTTCTGTGTCTGCTAAAAAAGCCTTTCTACTTATCACAGGTATTACGTGGGTTAAACTAAACTGTCAAATTGCTCAATGAAGGGATGGGTAGGAGCAGAAAAAAACAGAGGGCAAATCTTGTCAACTGCTAAACACAACTAAAAGGTGCTGAATATGTTATCCTCCTAGTTTTACACCAGTTCAGATTCTAATTGTATATGTATCACCAATTATTTTTATGAGAACTACATTTAAAGGATGATTTTTGCTTTATCTAATCTAAATCTCAGTACACAATCATGTATGATTGGGATTTATTAATTTCACTGGGGTCTAGCTAACAATTTTATACTAAAAATGAACCAAATCCATGTTTACGTAATGGTATATTAATGACTTGTTTGAGGCTCTTCAGGAAACTTGAACTACTAATTTAAATTCAAACATCATTTTAATGAATCATTTTACATGAACTCAAAGACAATATCAAGGACTTTTAAACATAATTATTCCCTAGGCACATGCCAGAACTCATTCACTTGTGTAGGAAGATATAATCCCAATTAATAACGTAGCCAGTCTTCATATATGCCTGTGAACAGAATTTGAGGAATAGCGGGGGGGGGGAGATAATAAATTCCCTTTACCAAAAATGATGCAATATTTGCATTTAAATATCTATTTTAAAAGTGTTTTGTACTTCATTTTTTTTACCTTTCAAAAAAAGATTAGGTGATTTATAATTAAAAAGCAGACATTAATGTAAACTGTACATGCCGTTCAAAGAATGTACTATAAAAGGCATCTTTCGTCATTTAACATATTTGGAAAAGCAGTTCTCTCACACGACAAACTGCTTTGCATTATGCAGTAGACCAACTTGATTGCTTATAGGAGAAAAGATGAGTGGGGTACTGCAGAGTCACTTAGCTTTGCAAAAGATGCAGAGCGATCCCAGGGCATTCATTCTGCGGTATTCCTCTTAGGCAGACTCTCGGCAAAAGTGCCCAAGGCTGTAAAATCTGGAGATGGATTTCTGAGGTAAAAAGCATACAGTATGTACGATTACTGTTAACTTCCACTTTTTATTCCTGCTGTTTCAGCATTTTTATTGGACTGTGTTCTTTTATAAAAAAAATACAAGTTTTATGTTTATATTTATCTTCCTTGAAACATAAAAATAAAATAGATAAGCATCTGAAACTAGGGTTCTGGAAATTTAACAGAAGACTTAAGTGTGCCAAGAACTCTTGATTTGTCTTGCTAAATTTTTTTGCTTTCAGAAGGTTTAAAAAAAAAAGCACAAGAGAATGAACTGTGGTTTCATTGATTCTAACCAATAGGAAGAACTCTAATAAAGGAAATAGAAGTAGCTGGAACAGTTGAAGGAAAATTAAAACTGAATGTGGCCCAACATGTTACATAATATATATAAGATGATGTGCCATGAACTGATGGAGCTCCTAAAAAAAATTACCAATTGCAGTAACAAATCATTTCAATAAAGAGGGGGGGGAAATGAAGACAGTAAAAAAAGTGAAAGGTGTAATAAAAGTTTTTGAAAGCAAAGAGTGTATAGAAGAAGATGGGTCAACAGATCATTAAGGGAAAGTGTATACAGGAAGCCAAGGATTATAGAAAATAATGACACAATAGTTAACAGGCCAGCAGTTGTTAGTGGATGCCAAGAACAATAGTAACATAACAAAATGTCATCAGAAATGTTCAGAATATGATTAAAAATAGTGTGTATAATAATAAGCCAGTATATCAGTTGCTTAATAAAGACACCATAATATTGATAGGTAGCAAAGAAAAGGTCAAACCATTGCTTACTAAATTTGCATATGTTACAAAATGGTAAAGCAAAAGTCAAAATGGGTTAGAGAAAAAGACTGAATGAGCTTAACAGAGACAAATGTAAATTTATTCACTTAGACACATGGTTACACAGAAGGGGATATCTGGCTGGACAGGAGTATTTGGTGAAAAAGATGTTGGAGGGTTGTTAACTAAAAATCAAGTAGGTTATCATCAGTGTCATGCTGCCAATTGTAAATTTAGCAGAACGAACAATATCATTCCCAAATTACAGGAGATCATCATTCCACTTTATTTTCCATTGGCTAGACATCAGCTCAAGTGCCGGTATTATAGCAGTTCTGGCAGGACAGTTTAAGAAGAATTCAAAACATTGGAACAGATTCGCAGAAGGAATTTTCAGAATAATTAGGGTAAGGGAAACAAAGCTATATGAAGAAACTGAGCATGTTTAATTTTGAAAAGCCTGAAAAGGGAATATAATACCAGTCCTCAAATACTGGAGAAGATACCACACAGGGTGTCAAGATCGATCCTCAGTAGTTCCAGAGTGCAGAACATGAAATTTTACATTGGCTGTACTTCATTGAGAAAACAAAACAAAAAACAAAAAAGGTGCTTGTGTTTCATTAGAACTTGTGGTTTGACCTTAGAAAACAGTGAGAACTTAGGAAAAAAAAACCTTTGCTCCCTCACTTTCCTTCCTGTGACTACAAGAATAATTAGGATGTCAATTCATGCTCACATCTACCAACCTCTGAATCTTTGGAGAAATCAGCCCTTATTTTATTTTTAATAATTATAATAATCTATAATATTTTATAGAAATTATATGGAAGCAGGTTCCTGTGACATTTGATATGCTCCTGAGGAATACCTATAAAGAGAATGCGAAGTGGGACCGGCTTTTAACTTTTTAACTTTTATCATTCTTTCAGGTATCCTCAGAAGTGCAGTCAGGCAGAAAGTGAATTTTAATTAGCCCACAAACCTAAACATTTCGTTCAAAAATCTGTTAAAACCTCATAAACTTTTAATGTACATTGCCTAAGCCTTATTTTCAAAAGCCCAGATTATCTCAACCTGAAAGCTTTACTCTGCCTAAGGTAACACAAAATGAATCTTTCTCTTCCCCTGGTCAAATCAATACACTAGTCCAGGGGTAGGCAACCTTGGCTCTTTTATGACTCGTGGACTTCAACTCCCAGAATTCCTGAGCCAGCATGGCCTACCCCTGCACTAGTCAATGTAGAATCTCAGTTGCTTGGAATCGGGACTCTTATCTATTGCTGGGAATGAAATGTCCATCAGGTGGTACTAATGCTTGCTCTATATTTAAGGACTATAGTCGATGTATAACTCCACTGTAAGTCTGAGTCCTCAAGGCTTTTTGAACGCCGCTTCTCCTGGGGTTCATCCAAGGTCTTTTCTAAGAAACGAACAAATTGCAGAGCTTGGCCTATTAAGGCAAACTCTGATGCCAAGAATGGCTGACGTGCAGAATCTGCCTTGACCATGCTTCTCCACTCCTGGGGGTTGAGGAGGCCCGTTGAGTGCCTTGCCATGTTGGGCAGGTGGAGTTCCACTACGTAAGGACAGCCAGGCAATCAAGTGTAACTTCATTCACGCTTGGTTTTATTCACACACTTAATATGTGCCTATATCTGTACTAATGCATGCTCTGATTCCTCTTGGTCACCATTACTATCCCTTTTGGATTCCGATAGAGTACTACAGGAGACAGATCCTTTTCCTCCTGACTTTTGCTTTCAGCCTTCCCGGATTGCTAACAACAGAGAGCAGAAACCTAAATGAGTGCCATTTAGCACCATTAGCTTCTCCAAATGCTGCTAAGAGCCCTTCCCCAAATACTGAGCCATTCTTCCACCTCACCAACATAATAACTGGGGTCGCCATAGCTACTGCAGGAAGGCTAGGCCAATTACTGCATTCAGGTAGTCATTAATTGCAAGAGACCCAACCACAATGTCCTAATAACATTTTCTGAAACAAAACAAAACACTTAGAACAGCATGCTTTGTTTAGTCTTCAAAACAAAATCTTTGAAATGTGGATTCTTGGATCACAAAATACTCAAAATGCTTTCATATTTTAATTATTTTGCACACACCTCTTCGAGTTGCTCCTCATCACATGATAAATGTAAACAGCTTATAGACAGTTACGCTTTAAGAAATGTGGATTACACAGTGGAGAATTGGACTCATTGGCCTAAATAGTCTCCTTCAACAGTGATTCTACCAGTCAAATGTATTCATACTGAACACACAAATAAAAGTTTACTAAATGTAACTTATTTTATTACATACATACCTACTGATGACACTATTTCCTTTCAGAGTGTAATAAACTTTATGAAGAAAAGATTCAGAAATAGTAAGGAACCCCCCCCCCACGCACACACCTCCATAGAGATAAAAGTTTAAGAAATCTGACTTAAACCCTTCACAGTCCTTTCTGTACAGTGATATCCTTGCAAGGCACCCTGTCTTCCTCCACATCTGTACACTGATTCACACATTACATTCTGCATCTCTTTTTGACAATCTCGTCACTCCATCCAAAAGCAACTTTCTTGGTCTTTCATCTCAATTCATTCCTTTTTCTTTCATATGTTTATTTTGCAATTTGATCCTTAATGTTCTTTATTCACCTTTTTATTCTTCACCCAATCTGTTCTTGTTTTATTATCCATTGTTTTTACTAATCCATTCCCACTATATTCAAGTTTCCTTCCTTCCAGCAATTTTCTCTTCTTTCAACATTACTAGGCAATGGACTACATACTATCTTCTATCTTTCTCCAACTTCCCATCTTTAGCAACTATTGTAGCAAGATATACATTACTTATTTTCCCTTATTATAAGAGTTAGAAACCAATTGGGTATTTTCTTTAGCCTTTTGGCCCATTGACATTGAGTGACTCCTGTCAAAGCATCATCTAACTCTAAAAGCGAAAAGAAGAAAATGGCTACATCTCCATCTGTTGTCAAAGCAAAAACATCCGATGTTAGCAGCGTTGACATCTCCTTTCTAAATTTTGTTCATTATAAGTTCATTCCAAAAAATTCAAAATAAACAAGAATTGTATCCTAGCGTCAGGTGACATGCAAATGATATGAATATTACTTGCAATGCCAGGTGAGCCTTTTAAAAATGTAAATAACTTCAGGTACCTTGGCTTTAGTTGATGAAGAGCAAATGTAATGCTGAATGATTTATTAAGATCATTTTTACTGATTAGTAATTGCATCACACTTTTAATTTTTGAATTGCACATTATTTGGATGATTCTCCAACCCATCCACCCACCCCGGTCCCCTAGCAACTGCTTTCTGAACATCCATTTTATTTCTGATTAGCACTCAAAAGTTATTAACTGTGTTGTGTGTCTTTGGCATCTTCTAAAAATCTAATTGGTAGAATCCTATTTTTCATGCTCAAAACTGTCTTCCCAGAGATGGCTTCATATTTAAGGTTGGCCTCAAGTGTAGGTCATTTTCTTGACATTTAAGTTACTGAAATACACACTGTATCAATATGACTTTCCTTCTCTGAAAGTAAAGTTGCTTTCTCCCAATTATTCTTCATGACTTCAATCTTACACATTAGTTAACTTCTTTTCAAAATCAATACCCTAAGGTAACTATTCAACACCATCTATATGAGATGCACATTTTTGCTCTGTCCCTGTACAAATATGCATTTCATATTAGGCTGTTGCTGCAAAATAACTCCTGTAAGAACTAGCATTATAGTATGTGTTTCCCTTTCATTCCTCCTTCGGCATGTGTAGAAATGCAAATTTTAATACTGTAGTGAAGATAAAGAAGCTTCCATGAGTTATTTATCGTGTCTTGCCCTTTCATTCACTTTTAAAATAAAATTAAAGGGTGCTACACTGAGTGGAATTGATTATTGAACAAAATTTGTAAACACAAGGTTTTAAAAATCCAACAAAAGAACTATAGAAGAATCTCTTTTCAAAATAATTGCTAAAGGTAAGTAAATTATTTCTCTACAGTTCTTCCAATGAAATGCCAGATCATCATCATGACCTTTCAGAACATTATTGCTAGCAGGGATTTTTGCAATTATTGGAAGCCATTGAAAATAATAAGAGCACAGTATTTTAGTATGTAGCCTGGATTTGATTCCATTTTTGTACTTGGACAATATGAGCTGGTATCACCTTATTGCTTGCATGAAATCTTAACAGCTTTCACAGAACAAATAAAGTAAGCAACCTTATTCCATTCTGTGGAAATTAGGCTTTATAGCACATTCTATTCTGGAAAAAAAATACAGATTTTTAGCATTAATAAAAACAGCAAATACCAAAGATACATTTGCTTTAGGAAGTTATAATAAAATGCTTCACTTAAATTTTAAAACACTGAAAAGACACTTGAACATTAAAAAAAACCATGCTGGATCCCCACACAGCCAACTAGTTTATTTATTTTTTTCTCCTTAAAGGGAAATAGATTCCTACACTGGCCAAGTAAGTTTTTCTATAAATCTTGCATTAATTCATTACATATATATGTAGTTTATAAATTAAGATTAGAATTGTGTGTTGCACTAGCATGAAAGATAAACTACTTTTTCAAGAGAAAGTGCAAGGAAAACAGTAATGGGTATCATCAATTGGAATTTGTTTTTTTCATGGAAATTTAATGATGGGAAAAGCTGATTTCTGCCTGGTAGAAAAAGGCAAAACATACAAAAGTTCGAACAAGTCTCTTCACAGTTAGCTTAATTCTTTCCTTTTGCTATAAAAATATTACACTGTTCTAAACTGTTCGTTTGGAGTATCACCACATATGAACAGTACTCTGAATATATTAACTATTTGTTTATTTTCTTCAAAAGAGAGATGGCCAAAATTGGTTTTTTAATAGATGTCTCATAGACAATGATTGATGTATTCAAGTGATCAAGGTCTGATCTCTTACTGATAAAAATAAATGATAGTTACTTAATGGAATTTACTACTCATTCTTTGTTTGCATAGAAAAGTCTTTTGTCTTGGTTATACATTGTTACTATTTCATTACTATAATGGGCAGTAAAAATTCTGCAGGTTATGGCTTGGCAGTCCAAATTGCATTCTAGTAATCCTGTACATATTGTAAACTTATCCAGAACCTAAAGCAACAAGAAAATGTAGTTGGGTGAAGACAAAAGGCTGCTAATTAACACTACTAGAAGAAAAAAAATCATAGCTCATTGTACATGAGTACACCTATTAATATGTGAAGAGGGCACGGTGTGAATACACATAATGTCTTTATAGTTGTGTAGAGACAATATCCAACAAGCACTAATGCCATTCTACATTTTTAGTAGCTTGTATAAATTTGCAGCTTAAACAAGGAAATTATGTTTGTCAACTTGGCGCACAAATATATCTCAGAGACGTACATTAAGTATACATGGCTGTCCCCTTCCAAGTACTTTTCTTCAACAGTGAATTTCCTCCCTACCCAGATAATATCCCTCATACTAGATTACTTTTCTCAGTTGCAATGACAAAATAAAGTTTATGAATTAGACCACGGATGTCAAACTTGATCACATCATGTGATGTACCGTGATGTTTTTTGCCTTTGTGGAGCCGGGGTGGGCATGTGACGTATCTGGCCTGCATGTGACGTATCTGGCCCATGAGCCACCAGAGTGACACCCCTGAATTAGACAAAGAAGAATCTAAGATCATGTGTAACTCCCAATAGCAGAAATTTAAGTGATGGTATCTCCCATTTTATGTCTGGAGGAAGTGAAATAGACAACCTGGTGTGGAGAGTCAGATTGATTTGAACATCTGAGATATTGATTAGCAAGGTAATTGTTTCCAAACTTGGAGACCTAGGTATAAGGCAACAATTATCTTGACCTGAGGATCCCCAAAGTCATGATTTGGTGTCTTAAATCCAGCACCAAGGTATTATGAGCCCCAACAATTGATCTTAACACCTATTTAGGAGATCCAGGAGCCAATGTCATTTCACATGACTAGAGAAACTCAATTTTGGAATCGGTACTTCAGTCTGAGCATTTTGATCCCACTGAGAAAATCGTCAGGATGAGATGCAGCACCTGTTTTTCTGTCTGCCACTACTGTTGCCTCAAGAACTTGCCCGTTTCCCTGCTTTCAAGACTCTAAACCTACCGTAATGTTAGGTGGAATGAAGCACAGTACAAACGTCATATCTGATATTCCATTTGCAATCCTCCTTGTAATAGTCCTCATATCACAATTAATGCAATTCAAAAATAATGTCCAGTAGTTTCTCAGAAATTTTCTTCTCAAGAGATTTCTGCTTTTCTACCTTACTTAGAGTATGCTTCAGTGAAAGATGCTACTGCTACTAGTGATATTTTCTTCTACACAGCTCTTGTAGCCTTCATGTCTGCCCAGATTTTTAAAAAACCCATGGAGGCAGTTAACCTCACAATGCCTCCCCTTGATAAATTAATATAGCTACAACAATTACAATATTAAAAATCTGCCTTTATCTTTTAATGTTTGGAACAAGTGAGAGAACACATTAAGAGTCACTTTTTGGAGCTGCCGGTTGTAATCTAGATCTTTGTCCTTCCTCTTTTGAGCCTGTGAATTATCACTGGCCCAGTTGATGCCTAATTCAGAGAGTGCCCCAAACCTGGTATTCCCTGAGAAATGCTAAGTGGGCTCACCCTGGTTCATTTCTGAGCCCAAAGAAGAGTAGGTAGGTGTGGCCATGTAAGAGGGCTGAAGGAATGACCTTGAAGAGAAAGGAGAAAAGCATAGACCTGCAAAATTATGTTGTTACAGCTTTATAATATAGTATGCCTGGCCTGCTTCCTGGTGTAGTCTACCTTGAGGAGCTAACATGTCCCTGCTGAAGCATTATAAAGCTACATCTCCAAACAGCAACCAAAAGGAAACAACATTTGCTTCCTTTAAAAAAAAATTCAGGTAATACATTTCCCCTAAACCAGGCATGTCAAACTCGCGACATACCAGCACTTTTTCCCCATTGCCGGCAATGGGGTGGGTGCGGTTTTGGCATGATGCATTCGGCCTGCAGGCTGGCAGTTTGACATGCCTAAACTAATAAGTGCAGTAGTTATTTCAATCTCAAAAAATGATCCATGAAAATCAAAAAAGTTAATATAGATTTGGAGATACTGGAAGAAAAACTGCCACTGAAAGTTTCATCTTTTCAATCACAAAAGGTAATCAAGGAGAGAAGCAACCTGAAATTAAGGAGAAACTTCCTGACAGTGAGGACAATTAACCAGTGGAACGGCTTGCCTTCAGAAATCGTGGACACTCCATCATAGGAGGATTTTAAGAAGAGACTGAACAGTCACTTGTCTGAGATGGTATAGCAGTGATGGTGAACCTTTTAGAGACTGAGTGCCCAAACTGCAACCTAAACCCCACTTATTTAGTGCCAGGTGCCAGGTGGGCGTGGCCCACTGGGTGGGCGTGGCCGTGGTGGTCATGGTAAATTGGCTTGATGTGGCCAAAGTGGGCGTGGTCACTTCATTGTTGCTCATGGGGAGGGACGCCTGTGGGGGGTGGGCAGGGTTGGGGAAGATCCAGAGGGTCTCTGGCAGGTGGGGCGGTAGGCAGGAGGCTCGTCCTGAGGGGTGAGGCAAGGCAGGGCAGGGGTGTCATTGCCATGGGGCAAGGCAAGGGCCGGGGTGGCTGCTGCCTAACACCATCGGCCCACGCACACAGGCCAGCGAGCTGCAGCCCACCACCAGCAGTTCAAAGAAGCCACCTCTGAGCTGGATGGCCGGCCAACAGCTGAGGAGGTGATACAGTGATACAGTGATACTTGTCTGAGATGGTATAGGTTCTCCTGCTTGAGCAGGGGGGTGGGCTAGAAGATCTCCAAGGTCCCTTCCAGCTCTATTCTGATATTGCTAACTTAAGTTATTTCCCTTGGCTACTGTTTTCTATACATACAAAGTTGGTTTCACACTTATGAACCCACCCATCCTGCGCACAAATCTGTAATCTTGAGTGATTTTGCTCAGTAAAAATCAGCTAATCTTGCTATTTATATTTAGAGGGTACCCAATAGTCATCATTCGTTGTTTTGGCAATCCACTTATCTAATAAGAAAATGTACTTAAGATGCAAAGGTACTTGCCACTGACATCAGAAAATGTCAAGCTCATCAGGCACGTTAAAGAAAAGAAAGAGAAAATTGTATTAAATACAAATGACAAGTTAAATCATCTGTCACATCTGTGGAAGCTGCCTTATGTGGCTTTAAAGTTTCAAATTTAATATAGATAGCAAATAGCAATCAAATCACTTTTTCATTGATTGTGCAGAATTGTGTAGACTATTCCCTAAAAGAGAGATTGGAAGGACAAGTAGCGGAAAGGAAAATAGAAGCAATATATTTTTTAAAAAAACCAACGATTTGGCATTAGCTCTCAGTCATCCACCTTCCTTTTTAATTGTAAAACTGTTGCCATTCTGTAAACAAACGCAGCCAGAATCCTCAGCTATGACAGCAGATATACCGACCGGATATAAATTATATGTAAGCATTCATTTCTGAAGAGAGAGAATAAACGTTCTAACAGCAGATCGTTTAAATAAATTTATAAAAGTGATTCAGCCTAAAACAGTATAAAAATATAATAAATGTCAAATTATAGCCAGTGAATGCAGAGCTGGGTTTTGCACCTGTTTAAAACAACTTTGTCTAATAGGTAAACTCATAAATTTGTGCTATCCCAATAAAATCTCTTGGGTTTTGACGTGAACACAAGAATTTAAAATTCTGCAGAAGGATGACAACCAAAGATACTGGACATGTCTTCCACATATCCAGGTGTATGCTGATCCTTCCCCCCCCCCAACAGACTGTTTTTAAATGATGTGGCTGTTAGATGTTTGTACCACTGAGTAAAGTGTGCTTCAGTTTTCAAGTATTATAGATTATAAGTAGCAGCTGCATCTCCTTCGACTATCGGTGAAGAGTATGATGCTGCTAAGCAAAAAAAAAAAACATTAATCCCACAACGGTTTCAACATGCACCTATAAGCAGATGCAGAAATCCTCATGAAAGGAACAGAATTATAAAAAGCCCCTGAATTGGCAGCAAGAGTAATGCAGTGCTAAATGAAGTAAGAGCCACTGACCTTTTTAACATCTCTCTCTGTCCTTCACATTTTGCAATGGTGTATGGATCATTCTTATGCCGTAGATATTACAGATACTGCCTTGCCATTTTTCTGATTTCTCTAAAATTATTTGCATTTAGCATCCCACCTGCCACTGTGGTGCTTCCCCCGTGAACGGGATTATAGCAAAGATCTTGTCAATGTCTGAGCAGGAGTCCCCATTGTGAGTCTGAAAAACAGTCAGGAATTGTGTTTTCTAAAACAAGATCAGAGCGCAAGTATCGCAGGATTAGGAAAGGGTTTTTGCAGGGATTTATATTGGACTAGAGAAGTTTGTTAACAAAACATTGCCCTCGGCTGTATCTGCAGAAGTAAAATGTCATGGTCAAGAAAAATGCTCAATCTTCTCTAATCTGTGTTGGTCAGATCATACACTTAAGACTGAGCACTACATTTTAAAAAAGACTTTGAGAAGCAGAGCTTTTCTGGATGAGAACCACCAGCATGAAGGCAGGAAGACAGGAAGGAAGGAAGGAAGGGAGGGAGGGAGGGAGGGAGGAAGGAAGGAAGGAAGGAAGGAAGGAAAACTTAGTTAGACATGCTACATATGTTTAGCCTAGAACCGTGGTGGCGAACCTATGGCATGTGTGCACAGGTGGCATGCAAAGCCCTCTCTGTGGGCACATGCGCCGTCACCCCAGCCCTAGGCCTTCAGCTAGGTTTTATAAAAACTTTTCGCTTTAGGCCTCCGCTGCCGTGTGCAAAAAAAAAAGGTTCAATCAATTTCAACTTCTTGTGGGGAAAAAAAAAGATCTCGCAAAGTTGGAATTGATTGATTGAACTTTTTAGTCCCACCCAGTCTGGCATTACCACTGCAGCCATGCCCACCCAATGGGCCACGCCCACCTGGCACCCGACGATACATAAGTGGGTTTTGGGTTGCAGTTTGGGCACTCGGTCTCTAAAAGGTTCGCCATCACTGGCCTAGAAAGATTGCAGAGAAACATATTTGCCTTCAATACAAGTAGTTCTTGACTTATGACTACAATTGAGCCCAAACTTTCTGTTGCTGACCAGAGAGTTGACAAGTGGGTTTTGCCCAATTGTATGCTCTTTCTTGCCACAGCTGTTAAGTGAATCACTGCAAGTTGTTAGGTCAGCAACACACTTGTTAAATAAAACTGGCTTCCCCATTGATTTTGCTTATCAGAAGGTCACAAAAGTTGATCACGTGACCCCAGAACACTGCAACCATCATAAATATAAGTCCATTGCCAAGCGTCTGAATTTTGATCGTGTGACCACGGGGATGCTGCAACGGTCGTACCTGTGAAAAATGGTAAAAAAAAGTCACTTTTTTCAGTGCCGTTATAAGTTTGAACTAAATGAATTGTTGTAAGTTGACGACTACCTGTACTTAAAGGACTTCTATGAAGATGGAGCAGGATTGTCTTATTTCAGAAGGTATGGATTTAAATGGAAAGAAAATTGATTTTAGTTGGACATCAGGAAAAAGTTCCTAAGAGTAAGAATTGTTCTGGACTGTCTCCAGGCTGCGGAGTCTCCCTGCAGGAGGCAGATCTGTTGGGAATGCTATATTAGTGAATTTGGACTAAGTGAATTCCAACATCTCTTCCATCCCTTCCCAAAGCTGCTTTTTCACGAGGCAACTGGACTTTCTTGTTTTTCTTTGAAGATGTTTCTCTTCTCACCCAAGAAGCTTCTTCAGCTCTGACTGGATGGTGGGGAATGGAAGGATTTATACATCTTGCAGACAGCTGGTCATTTGCATTCTTTTAGAGGGTTGTTGAGGCCACCTGAAGGATTAGCTGTGTCATCAGGGTCACCTGAGTAGTGCAAATGTGTGTGGAGCCTTCTTGGAACTGCTGAAAGGACTGTTGTAGACTGGAGATAGATTATGTTGTATCCCTCCCCCTCTGTTGAGAGAGGGCTGTTCAATTTTGACATAGGTGGCCTCTTTGACTTCTCTTTCAAACCAGCGTTCCTCTCTGGACTTTGCTGGTGGTCTTTTAAATGCAGATGGACTGCTGAATCTTGTCCTGATGGGTTTGTTCTTCTATGTTGTGCCATGCGTTTATGAAGTGGTTGTTTTGTTTCCCCAATGTACAGATTTGCACATGGCTCACTGCATTATATTCTATTCTGGGTTTTTTTGTTATAGGAAATCTCACTCTTTTCATGATTACCACTGGTGGTATCTCTGATGCAAAAGCATTATTCATTCCCATTTCTGTTCATTTCCACCACCGGTATCATGTGCAATTGGGTCCATACACTATTCTAAGCTATTTAATCTATCTTCTGCAGTTCATTTTCCTTTCATTAATAAAACAATGACCTCTGCAAATAAAAATCAAATCAGTGTGAAAGTCTCATTTGATCACAGTTATTGTTAATGGTTACTTTGAAAATGAGTTCTTATTTCAAGTGCCTGATTAATGGATCTAAGAATTAATCAATTACAGATTCCTGATTATTTTTGCCAGGGAGTTAATAGACCATTGATTTACCTAGTGTTGGGTGCATAAGAAGGGTGCGCAGATACATTGGTTCACCCCAAGCAAGTGCTCTACAGGAATACAAATAGTATATATCAGCGTATGTGAATCTTAGAGCCACTGGAGTGTTACTACTATATTGTCTTGCCATTTCACAGGGGTACTTGATATACACAATATTCAAGATGCAAATTTTAATTATTACAGTTTGACTTAATAGGTAGGGAATACATTTTAATTGACGAGTGTGGGCAGGAGCTACTTGCATGCTTATAGGAACCAGAAGATGCCTTAGACCCAGTCAGTTTTATTTATAAACCTAGTAGGTGCATTGATCTGAAGGCATAAAGAGAAAAGAATTAAGATTGATTCTTAATTTTGCATGATTTTTAATTTCAATAAACAAGATAATTCTTACTGTATATTGAAGACCGAAGAAGGCACTGTCAGGCAGAAAAGGTTCAGTCTAACTTATTTATTGCTAAAAAGCCTACGCACAGGAATCTTTTCAACTATTGGTCAGCAATTGATAAGGGTCAATGAAAGTCAAGGAGGTTGGACTTTGTTTGTGGCTACAAAGGGATTCTAGGCTGATCCTTCTTTTTACTTCTCTCCTGGCTCTGCCTGTCCTAGTCCTACAGGCACTAACTTTTTAAAGCAGCCTTCCCTGATATGTTACCTTCCAGATAATGGTATTCAACCAGCTTTTATTTAGCACAACACATCTATGCAGTGCTAGGCTAAAGTAGACCCATAGTAAAATGAAATTATTGTGAAGATGGCCTCACTACAATTGACTACTTCCAAAAGATCATGATAGCTTAACCTAAGACTTTTATTTGGGGAAGGGGATGTAGCAGTCCTGGGAACAAAATTATACTTAGGAGATACACACACACACACACACACATATATAATCTAGCTAACTTCAGCCTTACATTGGAACTAAAAATCTGAATCCAATAGACTGCACTGCATTAGATTGGCTCTGAAACTTGTAATCATTGTGTGACCCAGAATCCCCAGTTAGTGTTAGCTACTTTTTACTATTAAGTCTTAACATGTCTATCTTTCCACAGGTACTCCTAGAAGACATCATGTTGATTCAAGCTATCTGGGTCTCCCTCTTACTTTAAAAGGGTTGATGTCTCATGAATATGCAGACTCTCATTCAGTCTAGAAATGAATACGCTGAATATAGACTTAAGAAGAAGTCAGCTCCCTCAAGAGCTTACACCAAGCTATGGGGGAATCAAAGCCTTTGCTTGAACAAGCCTAATAACATAGTAGGGGAGTAACTCACAGCACCTTCTCCCTTTTAGCCAGAAAACAGAGGAGTGGGGTTGGCGGCTCAAGGGCAGGGGGGACCAAAAGCAAAAACAGTTTCTAAGTCTTACCTTTTCTGTTTAAAAAGCTTGATTTGAGATGTGTATGAGACAGATCACCAGAAGATATAATGAAGAAGGAGTTTAGTGAGATGAAAGAGGGATTATTGGAAGTCACGAGTTACCATAGATCAGTGGTGGCGAACCTATGGCACGGGTGCCAGAGGCGGCACTCAGAGCCCTCTCTGTGGGCACGTGCGCTGTCGCCCCAGTCCTAGGCCTTCAGCTGGGTTTTATAAAACCTTTTCACTTTAGGCCTCCACCGCTGCGTGCAAAAAAAAAAAAGTTCAATCAATCAGTCAATTTCAACTTCTCGTGGTAAAAAAAAATCTTGCAAAGTTGGAATTGACTGATTGAACTTTTTAGTACCACCCAGTCTGCCGTTACCACTGCAGCCATGCCCAGCCAATGGGCCATGCCCAGCCAATGGCCACATTCACCCAGCACCTGACTATGCATAAGTGGGTTTTAGGTTGCAATTTGGGCACTCGGTCTCTAAAAGGTTTGCCATCACTGCCATAGATCCAGAGAAACAAAAACAAAACCATCCCACCTTGATGGGCTGGATTCAGAAAGGCAAAAGGCTCCAGGTCAAGGGAGAGGTAAACTCCCTGGGTCTATGATAAAACAGCAAAGCTGGTTTCTCTGAGAATGGAGGTAAGGGAAGAAGAATTGGAGCCCTGAAGACTCAGGAAGTCCTTGGAGAAAGCCACACTGAGAACACTGAAGGATACTTCTTCAGGTCTATGGAAAGATCAAACTGCTGTATCTGTGGTAAAAAGAGCTATGCTGTGAAGAACAGAGGTAAGCTATGCAAAGCTTAAAAATCACCTTGAGTGTCTGGAGGAATAGTGCAATTTCATAGGCTGATTCTAAACCAACGCACAATCACAGAAACGTGAAGTCAAAAGGCCTTGTCACAATGGGAAGTCTTTCTGTTCATTTCACTGTATTTTGTCTTCTTCTTCTTCTTCTTCTTCTTCTTCTTCTTCTTCTTCTTCTTCTTCTTCTTCTTCTTCTTCTTCTTCTTCTTCTTCTTCTTCTTCTTCTTCTTCTTCTTCTTCTTCTTCTTCTTCTTCTTCTTCTCCTCCTCCTCCTCCTCCTCCTCCTCCTCCTCCTCCTCCTCCTCGAACAATTGGAGAACCTTAAACTCTCCTTAAGCAGAGCTTGGAGCTTTATACTTTCACTTAAGAGCTTTCTTGCAACCCAGAAAATAGACCTCCTCTTATTATGTTTTGCATGTGAATTTCATACATATGAATGCTGAATTCCCAAGGGGTGTGTGTGACAACATATTGCATGGGTTGGCACCAGTGACTCAACTTCAGTAGTTTCTTTGAAAATAAAATAATTTGGTATAGTTACAAGCCACAAAGATCAGACTATACACATTTAAGCATTTAATGGAAGTGCTGAATATATAACAGCCCAGTTGTTGCACGGAGGCATTAAAATGTGGTCTCTCCTATACCACCCACCTACTAGTTCACTTTCCTCTTGCCATTTTAGCCTTCCAGAAGGCTATCATCTGGCTTTTTTTTTTACATAGGTGCTGGGATAGAGGTAAGATGTGTGTAAGGCTTCCCAAGGGAGTAGAGGAGAGTAGAGGAGAGGAGTAGAGTAGAATAGAATAGAATAGAATAGAATAGAATAGAATAGAATAGAATAGAATAGAATAGAATAATAACTTTATTGTCACTTTGAATGTACACTAATCGGCATACATTAAAATGAAATTTCATTGCATACAGCTCTCAAAGGGTCACCACCTCCAATATACAATACACAAATATGACATAAATACAGAATTATGCATATGCCCCATATGTTGTATGACACAGAGAAATAACACCATCTAGTTCGGATTATGTATACGTGTGCATGACAAGAAAAATGAATCTTGCGAATTTACCAGAATTGAGTAGTCCTGTTAGAAATACTTTGAAACCTCCTCCCAAAGGGGAGCAACAGAAACAGATCGTAAAGTGGGTGTGTGGGGTTTCTAATAATGCTTTGAGCTCTAAGCACATAAAAGCACTTATAAGCAGCATCCTGAATACCAGGAAGCGAGCTTCCTATGATCTTCTCGGCTGTCCTTACCACTATCTGTATGGACTTTCTATCTGAGGCTCTGCTGCCACCAAACCAGATAGTGATTCAGTCTGTTAAAATGCTCTCAATCGTGCCTCTGTAAAAAGTGGCCAGGACAGAACAAGAAAGATGTGTTCTCATCTGACGCAGGAAATGCAGATGCTGGTTAGCACGCTGGTTTGCACTGGGTTTTTGGGGGGGGGGGGGTTATTTTGTGATTTATAATTTTATAGTTATTAGTTTTATTTTTGCAAGCCACCCAAAGTTGCTTTTAAAAGGAGAAGCCATACAAATTTTTTAAATAAATAAATGCCTGTAGAGATTACTGGACCTTTTTTTAAATAACCAGGTGCAGTTGTTACATATGAATGCTGGCTGAGGAATTCTGGGAGTTGAAGTCTAGGGACATCTTAAACTTGTCTAGTCTGAGAAACACTGTGCTAAGTGAATGCTGCGTATTTAAAAGGGTAGACTCTTTCCTCTAATTTAAAGATGAAATCATACAGATTGGTTCAGCATTCAAGAAAAAGTTGCATTTGTGCTATGAGTTATGAAAACATAAAGGGTGTTAACTGAAAACACCCATTTGAAGCCCATCTTCTTAATTTTGCAAGGTGAAACCATGTTGTATCTTATCCCTCATTTTGCTGCATAATATATATCTAGCTTTTTAAAAAAAACAATTAAGTGTGGACTGGAGATTGGCCAAGACAGTAGTCCTCAATGGTACTACATCCACACGAAGAGAAGTAAGCAGTGGGGTACCACAAGGCTCTATCTTAGTCCCAGTACTCTTCAATATCTTCATTAATGACTTAGATGAGGGAATAGAAGGGGAACTCATTAAATTTGCAGATGACACCATACTGGCAGGAATAGCCAACACCCCAGAAGACAGGCTCAGGACTTGAACAATGGGCCCTATCCAGACTTGAACAATGGGCCCTATCCAACAAAATGAGTTTTAATGTGGAGAAAAGCAAAGTTTTACATTTAGGCATGAAAATCAAAGGTTTAAGTACAGATTAGCTGAGACCTGACTTAAAAACAGCAACTGTGAGAGGGACCTTGGAGTCCTAGGGGACAATCACTTGACTATGAGCCAGCAGTGTGCAGCAGCCACCAAAAAAGCTAATACAATCCTGGGTTGTATAAACATAGGCATAGAATCAAGATCATGTGAAGTATTAGTATCGCTTTATAAAAACCTAGTAAGACCACACCTGGAATACTGCAACCAATTTTGGTCACCATACTACAAAAAAGATGTTGAGACCTTGGAAAAAGTTCAAGAAGAGCAATTAAAATGATCAAAGGCCTGGATACTAAAATATATGAAGAATGGCTGCAGGACTTGGGTTTCGCTAGTTTAAAGAAAAGATGAAATAGGAGTGACATGATAGCAATATTCCAGTATTTGAGGGGCTGCCACAAAGAAGAGGACGTCAAACTATTATCTAAAGCACCAGAGAACAAGACAAGAAACAATGGTTGGAAACTGACCAAAGAGAGAAGCAACCTGGAATTAAGGAGAAACGTCCTAACAGTGAGGACAATTAACCAGTGGAACAACTTGCTTCCAGAAATTGTGGGCGCTCCATCACTGGAGATTTTTAAGAGGCTAAACAGTCACTTGTCTGAGATGGTATAGGTTCTCCTGCTTGAGCAGGGGGCTTCTATTCTATTCTATTCTATTCTATTCTATTCTATTCTATTCTATTCTATTCTATTCTATTCTATTCTAGTATTTTGATGGTAATTAGAGATTTTCCCTATCTGCCCACCTGCGACTTTTCAGTTATTTTTGTCAGAATAAAGCATAACTCATCCAGGTTCAGGAATGCAAGCCTATTAAAAATCTTCATTTTCAGAAGCAAGATTTTCTTAGCAATCCCCAAATCCCCAAAGACCTATGTAGAAATCTCAGATAGCATGTAATTTTCAAGAAAGAAAGACATGTAGTTCCCCCTTTTATACATTCTGCTAAATTTGGACTTATCATTTTTCTCCCTAACTCAAAGAGTGATTTAGTCTTCCTTAATTCACTTGAGAGATAAGAGATTCAGAAATTGAATGCAGGCTTTTAAAAGTACAGTGCCTTCAGCTAGTAATATGTTGATGTTAGTAAAATACTTACACATCTAAGGAAAGGAATTCAATATTCTGTTTTGAAGCTTTTGCGGTAGAATATTACTTATGCTGAATAGAAATCACAAGATTTGGTTCAGATTCTGAGTTGGTCAGTAGTTATAATACATACTGAGAGTGGGAGCTGTGATATTATGAAAGTAAACAATAAACAACACATGTGATATAGATATTACTAGGTCATGAACCTTATCGGGCATGACCTCTGACCTTATCCCATCAGGAAAGGCCACTTGCTAGCCCTAATGTTAGTGATTAACATAATCCTCCACTTGATTGCAT
The DNA here is from genome assembly GCF_001527695.2 of Protobothrops mucrosquamatus. Classification (NCBI taxonomy): domain Eukaryota; kingdom Metazoa; phylum Chordata; class Lepidosauria; order Squamata; family Viperidae; genus Protobothrops; species Protobothrops mucrosquamatus. Next base: position 256,080 of record NW_015386471.1, read on the forward strand.
TGGCTTTTGATCACTCTATACAACCTGATTGTATTGAAATCCTATATTTTGAACCAAATCCTGTTTTGACTCCCTATAAATCCATACAGCCCAAGTACAGTTTTATTTTTGTAAAGGTTTTAAAATCAACATCTTAAATTCTGGGGGGGGAAAGTTTTCAAGCTACAGTTTGCTTTTCTATCATTTCTGAAAACTAAACATATACATACATACATACATACATACATACATACATACATACATACATACATACATATATTTGCAAAGTTCAGCTGGAAACACCTGCACATATGCATCACGTTAAATGCAGGGGAAAAGAACTTTTAAAATTATAGCAAGCTTTGTGTGTGTGTATGTGTGTCTTTTCTGAAAGACATATGTATGGTTTAACTGCAGACACAGATATCCCTTCAGGAAGCATACCGAGCAAATGAACACATCAAGCAAATCTTATTTTGAGTTTTACTGAAGGAAAATAAAAGCTAGTAAAAGAAATTTAAATTCTGTGTGCCAAGGTTTGATTACACATATGCAATTTTGCTATAACATATCCCCACAAATGATGACTGGCATTTGTAAAGCATGTCCTCAAGAAGGTTTGTTAACTGAGTAGTTGAGTGACTACTCAGCAGACACCCAGAGCATAATCTACAAGGGTAAATGTGTTATCGGTTAGTAAAGCAGATGCTGGTAAAATATTGTGGCCTGTCTGAGCAGAGACATTTGACTTTGACTTTTTAAATTCCCACATGCTTTTGAAGACAAAAACAAAAAAACAACCCACCATTTCGAAGATGGTGACCTCAGATATCAGAGAGGCTTTAAGAATTCTACAAGGTTTTTTTACACGGTTGGAGATGGTTTCCAGCACCTGGAGTAACTCAAAAGAATTGTTTCTCAGGGTACATTCTCTGCGTAAAGAAAGCCTCTGGCCACAAGTTGCAATAAAGAGTTGGTTTCTTATGGCCTCTTTGACTGTCACAAAAGGAGTTCCAATTCTGGCAAAACTCACAAGCAACAGAGGAAAAACTGAGGCAATTATCATGAAATATTTAACACGTAGGCTGTGAAAGGTGAATAGTCCCCAAGATCTCTGGATTTTATTTCTTGTTATGTAAATACCATCGGTTGGACGTCACCCAGAAGGATCTGATTTAGATTCTGCACTCTCTGAACTAATAAGAGATCTGTATGAAGAAGGGCACTACAAACACAGAAGGGAACTAATACCGCCAGTAAAGTTTGCTGCAAAGGAAACTACCGTATTTTGAAACGATATCCAGGGAACAGGCCCAATACAAGATTCTTATCTTGAATCCAGATTTTCATTCACTAAAACGTTTGGCTTCCTTTAAGATTAATTTTTCAGTCTCTCAGGATCACCCTAGGATCATCCTTGGCATTTAATATAGACTTGTTTTCCAATGCTCTTGAAATGGCAGAGTACTGTATCTGCTTCTCCAAAAAGGATAGCCTTCAAGGTTAAAACATACATATTCATTTTTATAAATAATATAAATAAATATTATGCCCAATAACTCCTGAAGAGAAATGTTCTAAGTAAATGAACCAAAGGGGGAGAGAGAGAGAGAGAGAGAGAGAGAGAAGAGAAGAGAGAGAGAGAGAGAGAGAGAGATTGTTTTCCTTAATCCATCAAAATAATCATTGATGAAGTAAGGCATAAGCAGAATTTCTGAAGCTAAGCTCTGAGCTAACCTTGCTATAAATATCTATCTTACAGACACTGGAGAAGCACATGCACTATTGTCTAGAGTCATAACAGCATTATCTCTCCCAGGAATCTTCTTGTATCTGCCTTCAATAGCCGAGGGGCGAACAATCTCTTAGAGATTGTCTGCATTCCCATGAAGTTTTAACCAGTAGACCCATTTATCTCTTCCAAAGTGAGATGAAGTAAAGTAATGTGGTTGCTTCATCTTTGGAAGCAGGAAAAGAACTGCTTTGATTGATTGATTGATTGATTGATTGAGATGGCTGCCCATCTCACAAATACAACTCTAGGCAGCCAATTACACTTAATTAAAAACAATATAAAAACAGTATCAGTAAAAGCATAAAAATCTACAATGGTCATCAAGAGCAAACCCAATAAACACTCAGCATTAAAAGTAACATCTCAAGGGACATCTAACCTCCTGACCTTCATGACTTGCAGCACAAGTAGGTCTTCAGCAATTTGCAAAAGGCTGACATGGTCAGAACTAATCTAATCTCAGGGAGGGGCATATGGTCTTTCAGAGGGCCCGGTGATGTGACGGAAAAAGCCAGCTTCCTATTGTCTCCTTAGACGGCATTTTTTTTAATTGCAAGAATCTGAAAGATGTCCCTCCTCTTGGGCCTGGTGAAAAGGACAGAAAAGTGGTACTGCAAATTACCTAGGTACAAAAAAGGTTTCAAAGGTGACAGCCAGCATACTGAATTCCACTCTGAGTTCTTGTGAAGCCCATGCCACAGAGAATAGAGTGTGACTTATGCATATCAAGGTTTACCTATAACTGCACACCCTGCTGTATTCTGGGTGGTCTTCAAGCACAACCCAATATAGAGTTCTTTGCAGTAATCCACTCGGGAGATGACTAAACTATGAATGACTGTAAAAGGAGGGCCTTATAGAAGCCATGAGTCCCAAAGGACCTCCAGATGGTGTACTGGTTTTGTTTGCGGCATTGCAACCCCATTCAGAACTAAAGATGAAAAAAAACTTTGAGTTCAGGGGGCTCTGAAATACACAGCCATTCATTTTGCCAGGATTGAGCTGAAGCTTGTTCTTCCCCATCCAGATTTCCCACAGCTTCTAGATACTATGACAGAACCTCCATGGCATCACTAGAGCCAAAATGGTGATACCTCACTTTGTGCTGTTGAACGATCTCTTTCAGGACTTAATGTAGATGTAGTTAAATAGGACTTGGGGGTGGGGTGGGGAGCATTGAGCCACATTATGATTTGCAGAAGATTTCAAAGAAATGATTAGCCCTGAAGCAAAGTACCTCCTTGAAGTTTTGTAGAGCTTGTAAGAGTGGTTGTTTTCTGAAGTCATCCAGAGCTGATAGAATGGATTCCAAAACTATCTTAGAATGGGTGTCTTGCTGCCAATGCACTTTTGAGAGAAGAGAGAGAGAGAGAGATTTTCAATCTGCTTTCCAAATGTGTGCTAATGTCTTTGAGAAAGATCATTTATCACAAGTGCACTGCTTTCATATACTTTACAATGCAGTGCCGTACTAATGACCATTACATACCCAGGTGTTCATATTTGTATTGCACCTAAAGCTTGAATAACTCATTTGTTTCTTCCTAAAGTGCAGAAAAAGATCATTAAAAAATTTTGATTTAAGCAGCTGAGAACTTAACTTTATGTAATGCTGGAAAAAAAATATTTGATCACGATGGGATCATGGGAATTTGTGGGTACGAAACAGCTACAGACTACGGTCCAAAATATATGCAAAAGAAGAAAAATAAGAAGCTGACAAGGCTATAAATATTCAGCCTTGAGAGCAGTGTAATTATCCAACCTTATTCACATCTAGAATGTACCTCTTTAGCTTAAAATTAGCATCAATCGCTTGGAATTCTTAAACATGCTATTAAGGAATTACCATATTATTAGGGAATAGTTATGTTGCTCCAAGTTTACTCTCGGCATAAAGATGCCGGCACACAAAGAATATTCCTAGGGTTTTTTTTTAAAAAAAAAAGGAACAAAGGAAGGCTTTACTACATTCAGGGGCTTCTGTGTGCCATCCTTGAATCCAGGAACAAAAGATGACAGACTTCTGAAGGAGTCGAATGCCTTATCCCCCAAATCTTTCAAGGTTCCCTCTAACCCTTGGGACAGGAAATACTTTCTCTCTCTTTTATGCCTATGTGCTTATTAATAAAACATTAAAATACAAAGAATGTTTAGAAAGACCAAATATTGAAATAGAAAGAAAAAAGCGGGGGAGGGGAGGGGAAGATAGCACAAAAAAAGTCTACCACACTTAAATTCAAAAGAAAACCATAGTAAGGAAAAGGAAAACAAAACAAAACATAATGAAATAGCATCCTTCCCTTCCCTTTATATCCCCAATCACAGGGTACAATTTTAATACTTAAATGTTGCAGCTAACATTGGTAATAGTTTCTATTTGAATTCTTAAAAAATCCCAAATAGTAAACCTTGTTCTTATTCTGTAATATACTGTATGGAACGTGTTATTCTTGCTTGAATTTAGACAAGCTTTTAGATAACAGGCAGCTGGACAGGGGCAAATACAGCACTGATCCCAAAGAAAGGCAAGATTTAAATTTTACCTAAAAACTATAGCCGAGTATCATTATTGAACAATAATTATTGAATATTCATTACGCTAGCTAAAAGAATAAAAAATGCTTTACAAGATTTTATCCACAAAGATTAGTGTGGATTTTTATCCAAGAGAGAATATTAGAAATGCCCTTAATGTATTAAAGTACTTGGAGGAACAGAATGAAAAATAAGCTGCTTTAAAATTTCCTCATGCAGAGAAAGCTTTCGACAATTTAAATTGGACTTTTCTGTTTAAAAGTTTCAATGGCACAGGTTTGGGAAAGAACTTCATTAGAGGGGTGAAATAGATGTATACTTCCCAAAATGGAACAAAGGTTTGTGCATGTGGGAATTTAGTCCTGTGAAAAACAGAAAGAAACAAGGCAAGGATGCCCACTTTCACCATTGTTATTCATTCTGGGTCTTAGTTTTGAATAAAGACATAAAATGAGAGAATTGCTGGGCTGAAAGTTAAATAAAGAAGTCCATAAACTAAGAACATTCACCAATCATGGTTTAAATTCTGGAGAACTCTCTAGAAGGGATAGATGTATTAATGGCAAAAGTAAGAAAATTTAGGGCATTGGCTGGATTTAAAATTAATAAGGAGAAAGCAAAGATGTTGCTAAAGAACACAAAGTTGGAAGATCACAAAGAACTGTCTGTCAGATTGAGAAAAAAGAAAACATTTGGGTATTTATTATAACTAGCCTGAATTTGTATGTGAATTCAAAATAATTATCTTAAAGTATGGAATTTATGTATTTATTTATTTATTTACTTATTAAATTTATTTGCCACTATCTTGTCATAGTGGTGCTTTAGGTGGCTCACAACAATAAAAAGAAAGAAATGAAAAGAGTGTAAACAGAACGGAAGTAAAATAATAGAACAATGAAACGAACAATGAAAAAGAACACGAGAATTCATCAATACGATAACAAAAAGATGGATGGGTGGAGAGCAGAGAACGGGGAGTGGGGGGAATGGAGACTGCCATCAATCCAGCAGTCACCTGCAGCTCTCCCATCTGGGACTCTCCCATCAGGTTCCCGTGCCAACTGGGGGAACCAGGTCTTCAGGCTCTTATGGAAGGATAGAAGGATGGGGACAGATCTTACCAGTAGAAGATAAGATGTTCCAAAAGGCAAGTGCTGCAGGAGTTGGTTCTTCTTCTGGATCCTGATAGTCAGAGTTCTTTGACTGAATCTGAAGTAGGCCCTCTCTGCCAGCACAAATAGGACAGGTTTAAATTAAGAATGGGAGATGGGACTTAAGATGTGAAAAACTGCAATTATCGTTGGGAAGAATTTCTGTGATTAAAATGAACGTATTACATAGATCCTTGTTTTTATTTCAGACAGTATCTGTGCTGAGAAATCATGCCCCATTTAAACAATGGCAAAAAGACATAACAAAAAGATTTATTGGCCATAGACAGAAACCAAGAGTTAAAGATAAAAACACTCCTAGGTGCCAAAGAAAAAAGAGGATTGGGGTTGTCTGATTTTAAATTGTACTTTGCTGCCTGCTGTTTGGTTTGGATGAAGGAATGGCTGTTGTTAAGAAACAAGATACTCTTAGAATTAGAAATACATGGTCTGAGATTTGGGTGGCATAGCTTTTTTTATGGTATGATAAAATTAAAGAAAATGTAGATTTTGAAAATCATTACATTAGGAACGCCGTATTTTGGAAATGGAGCAGATATAGACCCAGATTATGCCTGAAAATACTTATGTTGGCCTCACCCCAAGAAGCATTTAATACAAAACAAATAGGTTTACATATCAATATATCCATTTATGACAATGGACATATCTGGACTTCCTTGATAGAAAGTAAAAGAGCTTTGGAGATCCTAATAACAATTCAGATTGTTATTTGAATAAACTCTTGAAAACATTTTGCGTGCTTCTGGATTTTTAGTCTCCAAACTTCCATCAAGGTCAACGTGTTCATACACTAGAACAGACATGTAAAACACAAGGCCTGGGGGCTGGATGCGGCCCGTGAAGTGGTTTCATTTGGCCTGTGAAGCCATCCTGGAAACAGTGAGGGAACGGCCCCCTCTGCCTTGGTCCTGGCCCAGGCCAACTGGAAGTCAATGTACAATTTTGTGGTGGCCATCTATGTGGAAACGCATTCAGTCTTAGCTCCATAAGCCCCCCCCCCCGCATGGCCTGAGAGGAACAGTGAGGCTCCTCCAGTGGACCATGCCTTGGCACTTGCCCTGGTCTCACTTCCTTCTGCCAGAGACCCTCAGATCTATCCCACTCCTGCCCACACCCCCACAGGCATCCTTGATGCGAATGATGTAGAGCTGGCCACACCCACCCAGTAGGCCACACCCAACTCCATCCACGCCCATCCAGTAGGCTGCACCCACCCTGGCCACACCCACCCGGCCTCCTGAGGGCAACCGCAATGCTGATGCAGCCCTCAATGAAATTGAGTTTGACATCCCTGCACTAGAAGACTTTTCTTGAAAGCTTTCATCTTTTTTTCCCCTTGAGTATATTTATCTAAATTCAGATCTAGCGCTTCATTCGTCTCTCCCACAATAAGTATTTCTGGCTCTGGCTCTTCTATTAAAATATGAAAAATATTTCATAAAACTGTTCTTTGTTTAGCAATGTAGATGGGTGCAGATGTTAACTTCCCCCCCCCATTGTTCTTAATTTCAAGATTAGAATCCTTCAGTCTTTGTTCTTTAGCTGTTCTAATACTTCCCAGAGGGGTAACTTGAGATAGATTATTGTTTCTTTGTTTGCTTGTTTTATTTTTCCAAGCACTGTTCTTGACCTATCTATTTGTGTTTAGTAAACTTGTGCAGTCTGTTTTTGTCTGCCTCTTATAAACAAATAATATCAGTGTTATGTGTTCAGAGCTTATTAAAATTGCCACTAAAAATAGGATTAAATCAGAACCAGACTGAAGAAAAGCAACATTAATTATGTTAAATGAAAGTGGACCCAATTTATTCTTAGCCACCTTTTCTGTGTTATTTGTTCATCATTGGGTAGGGACGTCATCTTTCTAGATTGTAATTAAAGGGGTGGCCTTTGCCCAAGCGATAAGCATATCATATCAATGTGATGGTACTCAGGCCATCATTTTGTGTCTTCAGAAATAGCCAGATGGGTGTTCATAACATTCTTTCAATATTGCTCCTCAGAACTTGATTTTATAGCACCCTGTCTTCAATTACAGAGATGGAATACAACCATCACAACAAGGCACCATTGACAGCTTATCTTCTAGGGATCTAATTTCTTTTGTCACCTGTCCCATTTGATGGCAATGGATTGCATCATAGTTTAATTGTGAGTTATACGAGTACCTGGTTTTACTGGTCCTGAATTTTCCTACTTTTAGCTTCAGTAGAGATTCTGAGCTCTAATATTGTGCAGAGAGGGATGAAATCGTTTCTCTATTGACATTTTGCACAACATGCCTGACTTTATATGTTTCAATCATGTTCTCCATTTCTTTTTAATCTAAAAAGCTCCAAATGCTTTGGTCTTCCATTGAAGAAGAATTGCTTTGATGCCTTAAACATTTTGGTTTTCCTTTCAATTTCTACAATAAAGTTTTCGGAGCAATGACCAAAACTGTATAAAATATTGTATAGCACGCTTGCATCTTCAGTTGATAGATGGGCATTACTATGTTGGCAGTTTTATTTTCAATTCCTTTGCCAATGATTCTACTGTGCATTTTTTTTTACAGTTATTATATAAGAGCTGACATTTACATTCAGTCATTCACTCGATATCTAAAATCCTTTTTCTAGTTAATCATTGATAGCTTAGAAGATCCTTTTAATATAGATGAAGTTTGGATTGTTTCCGCAAATTCACACACTTTACACTTGCTATCTTTCATTTGCATTTGCCATTCATGTTTGGATAGATTTTTTTTTCAAAATCTTTGCAATCATGCTGAATATTTTGATGTTATCAACAAGCTTTGCCGGCTCACTGTTCACTCTAAACTCCATACCATTTGTAAATAAAAAGCATCAAACTCAGTATAAATGTTAGAGAAATCTCATGTTTAGCTGTGAAGATTGTCCCTTTATTCTCATTCCCTGATTCCTGTTCTTGAGTAAGATAATGTCAGGTTCCAAACGGTTCCCTATTTTACTTACCTTCCTTCTGTCCTTCCATCTTTGGGACGTGCCATTCTGTTGCAGGAGGGGGGCAGCCCAGCGTTACTTGTATGTATGTATTTGTTCGCCAGTTCTGTTTCCTTTTCCTGATTGCCATGGGGAGGGGTATGGTAGTTCTCCAAAGACGATTGCGATGAGCCGGATGTCAGCGAGGCCAGGAAGTCACATGCCAAAAGCAATGGCTGATTGCCCCGAGATGCCAGCTGATTGGATACAATTCAAGTCCCCGCGCAGCTTTGATGGGACGGGTTTACGGCTTGGATGACTATACGGCGTTAGCGAGCTTTTACCTCAGACCTCGCCTTGATCACCCACTGTTACTGACCCCCAAATAAAAGAATCCTGTTTATAGCAGTGATTGCCTCAAGAGTTTGAATTCTTGGGAGGACAGCTGAAATGGGTCGTTACAGATACTAATCCATGAGAGAATCTTACCTTTTTTTTATGGTAATTGATTTTTCTAGAGAGTTTGTTGTAATGAGTTTTATGAAAGGCTTTTTGAAAATCAAGGAGATACTCAGTAATGTGCTGAAGCCAGCTTGTATCAACTCACAAGAGCCAACTTGTGGAGGCCTAGCATGCCAACCAGCTGTTTGATGGCTGGTGCAGCAATTCAGTGTCAGCAATGAAACTGGCCGAGTTGGGTATCATGCATTTATCAGCACACCACTGTATATAATACAGGCTGCATTTCTATCTATATGCTTGCTGAAACCTTCCAAAAAGGGTAGGCATTGGCCCTCCAAGGTAGACAAGCATAATGATGAGTACTACTTCTGTCATTATTGTGAGGTTAATTTAACAGAATTTTGCAAGACTGAATGCATTTCTTCCTCCTTTAACTCCAAAGTTCCTTCTAAAATGTTTTCCATGCCCCCTCTGCTTCTGCAGGCTGAGATATCTTTTATGTGCCAGTTGATCCAGTTGGTGGCTCTTCTTCCTGTATCCCAGAGTCATTCTCACATACCATTATAGTGGGTAAAGTGCACATCCTACAATAAAATCAAAGCCATTTTCCTTCCTTCCTTCCCTCCCTCCCTCCCTCCTTCCCTCCCTGTTGATTTCAGTAAAATAGCAATAACATTGGTATTCTCCAAATAGCTTGATTGTACAGTATTTCTTTAACTAGGAAAGATGGCCTCTGTAAAGGAGAATGAAGTTCATTCACAAGTTTTTCTCTCTTTAGTATAATCCTTTAACATGCCAAGAAACTCAAATGCAGAAATCTTGGAATGCCATCATCTACAATTTTACATGAACAGATACATACTGTCAAGGAAATGCCCCCCCCCAAACCCCCAAATATTTTATTTCTTTATAGATGAAGAAATGGTATATGTTTTTGTTTAACTGGCAGTGGTGATGCAGCACAGCTGGCCTTCATTAGACTGCTGGAGGGCTGATGGTTTCCTGACATAAACAAGTCTGTTCCCTTAATATCCTAATTTCTAAGAAGATTGTAAATGAACAATCCAGAATAATATCTCCTAGGCTTTTGATGGAATTGGAAAGTTTTGCAGATGGAACTGTTCATCATCTGGAACGGTCTTCATACTTACAGAAATGGTTGTTTTTCTTCATTTGTTTGAAGATTTTCTTTTCAGTAACTCATTCTGCCAAGCTAGTTTATAATTTCCTTATCATCCAGTTAACTGTTTTCAGAAATTGAAATCACATTAACTCTTTTTCCGGCTGTGGAGATAGTTGCAGATTTTGGAGGGGGAAAATGCATTTCACACTTTTTAAACAATCATTGGAACTCAGTGGTTCTTTTTGCCATCAAGGTCTATAACTTTGTCTTCCATTCTTAGAATTCTGCTTCTGAAAGTGTTTGTTCAGATGCAGAAGACATAGGCTTTATATCCTCAGCTGCAAAAATAGATCAAATAATTCATTGAATTTCTCTGCAATTTCCTTACCACCATTTAGGTCATCTTTAGGTCATCTTTGCAATTTCCTTACTCTCCTTTAGGTCATTTTTATCCTATGACTCATTGGTCGCACCACCTCTGTGTTCAGTGGCCTGCTTTAAATATAGTTAAAATGCTTTTTTTTAAAAAGAATCATCATTCATACTTTATTTTGCTTTGTTTTTGCATCCTTGGCAGTTTGCTTGCATTTTTTTTGTAAAAGGTTTCTCTTTCCTTCTTCCAGTCTCTGACAAAATTTCCATTCATTGTTTTTAGCTTTGTTGTATGCCACCCAGAGTCATATTTGGTGAGACTGGTGGCTACAACAAACAAACAAACAAACAAACAAACAAACAAACAAGCTTCTTTGATTTGTCTCATTAACCATTAAATGCTCTTTAATTTGGTATCTTATATCTTGAGTTGAGGTGTGCTTTCTAGAAAGGTGTTCTTTATTACAGTTCCTAAATAATACAGAGGAACTTAGTACTTTTGATTCTCTCTGAAACATCCTTTATACCAGGGGTGTCAAACTCGCAACGTCACGTGACGTGTTGCGACATATCACGACTTTTTTGCCATTGCCGGCAATGGGGTGATTAGCAGTTTCGCTATGATGCATCCGGCCTGCGGGCCGGCAGTTTGACACCCCTGCTTTATACCATTACCTTATTTGCAGTCAGATATGACTGTTTTGGACATTTTGAGCAATTATTCCCTTTTCCATGTTAAATGCAGCGGCATTATGGTCAATGTTTCCAAGTTGTTCAATACTATCCAGAGAAAATGCTGCTATCTAGGATTAAACCCAGCATGATTTTCCATCTGGTTGACTGCTGATGAAATATTCTAGACATACATATTTAGCTATCTAGAAATTTTGCCTATTTGACATGGCATGGCCATGTATTTTTGCTGTCTGTGATTGAGCTAACCACTCAGTGTGTTCCTCTTTAAATGCCTATGCGATTTCATCTTTCATCAGAAGACAGTCAAGAGAATAATAGCATGTCCCCAATACTAATTTTCTTTCTTTCTTGAGCTACATGGTTAACTTCAGTGGTTAGATGTCATTTCACCCCTTAATTTAAACAGAGGAAGAAATGAATAAAAGGATTGTGTTTTACTGATTATAAGTCTTCTTTCAGTTTTCTTCACATCTCACCTTTTAAAACCCCCACTGGGGCTGTGACAACTCCATCAGCATCATTTCACAAAGGAGCAGTAGTAAGCATTGAGTGTGAACTTACAACGTTATGCCTTACTCATCAGTTGCTCTGCCAATTTGATGACCATATCTATTAATTTACCAGAAATAGTTTGTTATTTGGTTGAACAGTAAAAGCTACAGAATAATGATTATGGGGTAAAACACAGGCACTGAGATTATTCATTCACAGCAGGAAATGGATGCACAACTGAGGAGGTATATAGGTCATCCTGTAATAGTCTTTCCCAGACTGCTAAAATATATATGTATTATTTCCCAAACTCTCAGTATTCTAGGTTCTCTTGTTGATAAAGATCATCATCATCATCATCATCATCATCATCATCATCATCATCATCATCATCATCATCATTTAAAGAGCAAACTAAAACTTGCAAGAACACATATAAATACCAAATGTCAAATAAGCAGCAAATGGCAGCATGACAAGAGATTTGACATCTACATGAAGCAGCAAGAGTTTTTTTAAAAAAATCTGGCCTTAGTGCATATTTATGGAGGGTGTGATTTGGCCTCTCTGCATCAGAAAACTAATATATGACCCTGATCTTTTGTTAAATTTAACCCTGCATCCAGTATAGTAGACTTGGATTCTCATATTCCTTTTTTTCTCACAATCTAACCCCCTGCATTCCACAGAACCCTTGTAGTCAGGAAATCAAGATGGCGCCACAACAGTGCAATCAAAGCTCCATCTGGGTTTTGTGGGTGTTGCACGTCACAATTGCCATCTTGACTTTTTTTTACCATACCCCACAGACACCTGCTTGGAATTATCTTTTTTTTTCCCCCTCTCTTTTGAAATTAGTTAGGGATACCAGCGAATTGTTGTATTTGTCCTTTAAATATTTGACCTCCTCCAAATAGATGGGGCCAAGATAAACATACACACACACACACAGATGTATATGTGCATTTATGTATCTATATGTATATTTGTGTGTGTATTCATTTACATATTTAGTATGTTTCTGGTTCCTCATTTTACCAACCCCAGAAGGATGCAAGGCTGAGTCAACCAATGATTTTTCACTGTTTACAAGGTTTTGCATATCTGGCTTCTGAACTTTTCAAGGTTATTTATGTATGTTGTTTAGGGCACACTCAGCTTAAAGCTTTCCCAAAAGGTTCCTGCCTAGATTCCTTTGATATGAACCCACATAAGCAGTCACAGGAAAATATTGTGATCCTTGAGTGGTACTTTTTAATACCATCATGTCTATTTATACTAAATCACTTTCCCTTTTCTAGTTCTTCATTTGATTTCCATTTGTGTTATTAGGACTGCACTTGTATCAGCTCATCCTTTACCCCATCTGATGCCACTGTGATGTATTGGAGTTACAAGCCTGAATATTCCCACAGGTTTCCAGAGGATCTTTCAAGACATTGGTCCTGTCAGCTCAGTACAAGGTTTGCCTAAGGCACTTTGTGCCAAGTGACACCTAAAGCACACCAAATCAAAGTACAGGGTACTCCTAAGTCTTCTCAGAATGGTTTTAAAGGAATATTTTACTTCAGAACCAAAAATCAAACCATTTCAGCTGTTATGCAACTGCCTGCTCTTTGTATACTAGGACTTACTAGATCTAGACTGCAAAAATATAGACAGCCATTAGGTGGCAGTAAAGATATATAGAAAAGATCTGTTTCCCTCTGGTGGTCATCCATGCTTTTGCAATCTTAAGCTGATACTGTAAATCTCTGTATGCAGCCAATTCTATCAGTTTTTAGACCTTTTGAAATTTAAAGAGCGGATAAGGTATGGTTTGCCATCCTCCCTTCCCCTCTTTTTTTAAGATATGGAGAAATGACTCAGATTGCCCAGAAGGAATTATAAGGGTGGGCTGTGTAAATAAATATAGAACTGATCTTGGGGAAGGTAGGTGAGAGCTGTTAAGAGCAAAAGGAAAGAGCAAACTGTTAGGGAGAACCTGCAGATTGGTTTACCCAATCCTGAGGTAGAAGGAAGTGTGAGAAAAAAATTCAAAAGCACCCCATCTTGATTTTGTTTAGTATCAGATGGGACAGGGAGAACCTTGGAGAGGCTTTCAAGATTTTGTCATTCTGTCTTAAGACCATTCCAGGAATCCCTGCCATGCCTATTTCTTGACCGGACCTACCTCCAAGGCATCAATCCTGGAAGCCTCAGTATGGTCTCATTAGAGAGACATCAAACCTTGCTTTTAGAAGTTGAAAATAGTGAGAGATCCTCTGGGCATCCTGCTGTCCACAGAAACAGTGGTCAAGTCATTGTTCTTGCTGAAGAACGTCCTGATACAACTATCACAGCAATTGGGGAAAAGCCTACCTCAACCGTCTATCCTCTCTGTCCGGCAACAGTCCTTCGGAAAACCTCTTGATTGCCTTAACTCCATGGAGATGAATTCCTTGAAGGCCATTTTACACATCAACAGAAGACCTTTAGGATAGCTGTCAGGCGAGAGCCACAGAGATGACTTTGGGGGAATTACATAGAAACAATTATTATGAAGCATAATCAAAAGCATGCTTAAACCCAGGAAAACATAAAAGCATAAGAAAAATGCTCAGGCTGACACAGGTTTTCAGCACTGATAGTCAAGACTTGAGGTAGGACAGATAAAGAAATGGATGCCACTAGTCAGAGTGGAAATACATTTTACAAATGTATGTTATTGTAATAAAAGCTTATAAACCTGTGTTTTTCCTTCCCTCCCTCATAATTCCAGCAGATTACCTTCCTGGATTTAAAGCATGTTTTTGTTTATGTCAGGGGTGTCAAACTGCTGGCCCATGGGCCGGATGCATCATGCCGAAACCGCACCCACCCCAGCTCCGGCAATGGGAAAAAAGTTGTCATACGTCGTGACATGTCATGTGACATGGTAACTTTGACCCCCCCTTGGTTTATGTAACCATTGTAGTTTCTACCTAATTTCTCCAAAGTCATCTTAGGTTCATTGGCCCGTTTATTCAGATGAGGTATTTTGTCCATCAGGTTTAGTCAAGCCACTGCCCTGAAAGTTCTTAACACCGATTTCTTTTCTACGTGTGACAGGAATATTGATAGGTTTGCCTGTTTTGTCAATGCACTGTAGCTGTTTTAAAATGGCCATTCCCTTACCAATTATATGGATAGTCCTCACCAAATTATACGGATAGTCCTTATACGGATAGTCCTCACCAAACATTCATTCAGTGATCATTCAAAGTTTTAATGGCACTGAATGAGCCATTGGAACTTCTTGATGTTCTGGCCATTAGATCATTCCTGTGGTCACCTGATCATGATTTGGGCCTTGGCAAACTGTCTTGCAGCAGTTGCGATTCCCTGCAGTCATATAATTGCCATTTGTGATCTTCCCTGCCAGCTTCCCACAAGCAAAGTCAATGGGGAAAGCAAAGTCAGTGGGGAAGATTGCAAGCAGCTCTGGTAAATTCATCCAGCCTTCCTACACTCATGTGGCGTAGTGTCCTGCTTTTCTTTGCACCCCATATATATGCACTTGCTCCGCCTAGTCTCCCAGGATCTCCCCCAGCCCATCCCTTGGGCAACCCCATGTTTCTTACCTGGGTCTCCCACTGCTTCCAACCTGCACATCTTGGAGTTATAATGATAGCCAGAACAAGTGTCACATTTTATGAGCGCCTCACTTAATGATGGCAGTCCTGGCCCCGATTTCTATTGTAACCCGAGGATCACCTGGGTTTGTTTTCTCTTGCGAACTGCTTTCGAATGAATTGTTGTGCTTTAAATTACATTCAGAATCCATGCTTCCCTAAGTGTAAGTTTCAAGGTTCAGCAAGTATTGCCTGACAACACAGACTAGGTAAAAGCAACACAGATAAGAAACTAAATAGATCAGATATGGCTTCAAAAAAAAAAAAAAAGAAATAAGGAGATGAAAAGATAGATTTTAAAAATGGGAGAACTTCCTTTTAAAGTGTTTATGGAGATTCTCGGTCCTCCAGGTCACGGTTGTTCCAAAGGTGCTTTTTCAAGTGGTAACTGGACTTTCTGGTTTTTCTTTGAAGACGTTTCACTTCTCATCCAAGAAGCTTCAGCAGCTCTCCCCACCATCCAGTCAGAGCTGAAGAAGCTTCTTGGATGAGAAGCAAAACATCTTCAACGAAAAACAAGGAAGTCCCATTGCCTCTTGAAAAAGCACCTTTGGGATTCCTTTTAAAGTCTAATCATCAAGCTCACAACTCTCTGGAAGACAAACAGCTGGCAAGCTCAAACCCTCTTCCTTGCCTTTTCCTTTGCTGCCCCTGCCCCTCCCCCCCGCCCCACACCAGGGAAAGATACGTGTCAGAGAGGATCCGGCAGCACTGAAAGAGATGTAAACTATATTAAGTGAAATAAATAAGGAATGTTGTGGTTGCGGTGGGGAAGACGATGGGGAATTTGAAGCGTTTGAGTTTGCCAGGTGGTCATCCTGATCTGGGGCTCTCTCTACATACTGTGTCAGGAAAGAGGTTATCTCTTCTGGCCCTTTATTGCAGCACAACATAGAACTGGTTTCATTAACCAGTCTGATTGCTAGGAGAGGCTGACTCAGGCAGAGATGGCAGTCTAGGCTTCCTGTAATTTTCTTTCCGTGCAGACAACGTAATTGTTAAAAGGCTATTTTTAGTAGGCGCTGGAGTATGGTGACCCGTGGTTGCTCTTTTGCAATGAAGAGAAGAGAAGGTGTGTGTGTGTATGTGTGTGTGTGTCCCGAATGGATCTCACCTCAAGGAATATAAAATGAGAATCACTCTCAAGTCTTTGAATGTGCTTGAAAATTATTAGCTTTCTGCAGACGGAGGTGACTTTATTTGGAAGGGAGTTTGAAATCTACAAAGTTGCAATGCACAGTATCACATTCACATGATTGTTTTAAGCTAATAACCAAAGTATTAAGTTGGATGATAAAAAAAAAAATCCCGTACCTTGTTAAAAACACATACACTATACCATTTCTTGGCAGTGAGAGCAGACACGCATTTCAATTGCTTTGTCTCCTTTTTAATGTAATGCTTTCTTATCCCAAATGAAACCCAGTAAGAGTTGATGACCATCAATAATGCTTTTTTCACCTTGGCAGATGACAAAAAAGCTAGATGGACTGCTTACATAATTTCCATTTGTCAATTCTCTTGATTCTTTAAGGGAAGCCACACTCACATCTTAGGTGCTGCTTTGAGACAATTTGAATTATGAGGAAAAATTAGTTCACAATAATGGAAACAATATATTATGGATAGTGGCTTTAAGATGGAGGATGAAAGATGCACAGGAAGTAAACACCACTTTCCAGCATCAAGCAAGAAAGGATAAACAGAGGTGAGTCAATCCAGGGACTTTTGGTTTGCGTTGCGGTGGAACAGGACACAGGAAGGCAGAGCTCTGCCTTCCGTGCCCAATTTTGCCCTGCTGGGGGTCCTAAAAAGGGTCTAAAATTGCCCTGAAGAGGCAATGAAGAGAAGGAGTGCCTTGTCGATCACAGAAAGATGGCAGTCTTTCCATTTGATCCAAGGAAAGCCCTCCAAACCAGCAGGAGAAAGACTGGCTACATTCCTGTGACTGGCCATTAGCTGCTGACAACCAAAGAGGAAAAAAGCACTACTTAATACATCGTAAACAGCATGTCTGGAACTGGGTGAGAATATTGATCCTTTCTTTACTATTTTACAACTAAATTTCCTGGGAAAGGCTCTCAAGAAGCAAAAAACCCCTCCGAATGTAAAAGGAAGTGGCATTTTAATTTTATGGGGGACAGAAACATACAATATTGAAGTGGAAGTAACATAAAACTACAGTTTTGATAAATTTGAGAACTGTGATAACTGTTAAGATTTTCTCTTTGAAAAAAGAAAAAACCATTGAGGCGAAATATAAGAAATCAATCCTTTGTTTTAAGAGTGGAAAATGGACTTTGAATGATATCTAGAGGTGGATTTGTGTATAGCACTATAATTTGCTTTGCTTGGTGATTCTTACCCTGGGAGAACAGCTGGCAATAAAGGAAAATATTTTGCCATACTTATCATCCTGACCTTCTTGGATTATAAATAATTACTGAGTTTGGACTTTTAACTTCAAGAGCTAGTGAGAGAGAAAGAAAATTTTGACCTTGGACTACACCTGGCTGGGAGAGACCTTTGAGCTGCTTTCAGAGAGGTTGAACATTTTGAACACTTTGAATATTGTGGATTACAACCTTGCCTGATTGACAATTTTTGGATACTTGAGACAAGGGATTACTATAAAATATTGCCTTCAGAACTGAATCTATACTTTGGAATATATTGGATTATAAAAGATACATATAAAGACCAGAAAACCAGTCTCCAGGAATGATGGCTCAAGAAAAAACAAACACCTTCCAGAAAGAAATATATTCTATGCTACAACTAATCCACCAAACAATTGTTGAATGCAAAGAGGATATAAAAAGAAATCACAATGAGACTAAAAACAATTTAGACAATATAAATGAACAAATCTCCAAATTAAATCTACAACTAAAAAGCTCTCAGGTAACGACCACAAATAATGAACAAATGAACAAATAATCCAGAAATCAGAAGATGAAACAGAGGAAATGGATTTAGAGATAGAAGAGATAAAAGAACTGCAAGACTAAGCTATAATAACAAAAACGCAAAAAACTTTTTACCCCTTAGGTCTGCAAAATATATCTGATGGCAAAGAAAAAGATTTTAAAAAAGGGAATATAGAGCTGTTAAGGGAAATGTCACAACAGGAAATGAAAAGAGAAATGGGAGGAGAATGAACTGGGAGTTGTTTAAGGAATATAAATGGGCAGAACTCCCCCCCCAAAAAATACCCTACCCAAATTGTTTTCCTCATGCCAAGCAATTTTCACAAAAATAGAAAGAAAATTCCTGGGTGATCTAATTGCCCTGGCTTGGAAAGCGACTTGGCAAAGAAAGAAAGCAAGAGTCAGATTTAAAAAAACAGAAGACTTGACATTCTAAAGGGGGCATTATATGTTTAAAATACTTTTTTTAATAAGATTAAAAGAATAGAAGACTTTTAGATATAATTAGATGTTTACAATGAAAGATATGATTTAGAATTAAGATAGCATTTTTTCTTTTTTTGATATGGGAAATACGAAGACAAGAGAAGGATTAATTTGAATAAAACTTTCAGCTATATAAATGTAATTAATATTGAGGAAAGATATTTCAAATACTGATGGGAAATCAAATTTCAATAAGAGTATGAAAAACATGATATTGATTAATGAATTGACATTATTGACTTATGAATTGATATTATTATTATTTGTATGATATTAATAAAATATGATGAAGATGCTTATATCTAACTTTGTATACATTAACAGAACCAAAAATTGTAATGATGTAATGAAGGGAAAATGGAAAAAATATGGAGAAGAAAGGAGGATCAGGGAAAAAATACTGGATTGTGTAGTATTGAACAGATTTATATTGAAAAAGTTAATGTTAAATATTTGAACCCAGACAACATGTTGTTTACCAAGCACTAAAGACTGTAATTTTTTTTAAAAAATAAGAAAACTTTTATATAAAAAAGAGGTGTGTCAATCCAGAACGTTAACAAATAGAAGAAAAGGGAAATGAAAGTCTTTTCAATAGATCAAAGAAATCACAGGGAAATTCAAATAAGATAAGACCATTCAAGATTAATCAAAGGAGAGATTTAAGAGAAGTAAATGAGGTTAAAGGAGGATGGAAGGCCTAGAACAGTGATGGCGAACCTTTTAGAGACTGAGTGCCCAAACTGCAACCCAAAACCCACTTATGTATTGACGGGTGCGGGGTGGGCATGGCCCATTGGGTGGGCATGGCCCATTGGGTGGGCGTGGCTGCGGTGGTAATGCCAGACTGGGTGGGACTAAAAAGTTCAATCAATCAATTCCAACTTTGTGAGATCTTTTTTTTCCCGCGAGAAGTTAAAATTGATTGATTGAACCTTTTTTTTTTTTGCACACGGCACCAGAGGCCTAAAATGAAAAGGTTTTATAAAACCCAACTAAAGGCCTAGGACTGGGGCGATGGCGCGCGTGCCCATAGAGAGGGCTCTGTGTGCCACCTGTGGCACGCGTGCCATAGGTTCGCCACCACAGGCCTAGAATGATAGATACATTTGTGGAAAGAGAATATTTTGAGGATTTCCCCCCATGAGTGTGGTGTGAGAGGCAATAGACAAGCACTAGATGCAGATTTTTTTAAAAAAACAAACACTGAATTGTTTAAAGCTGCAGGTGGAAAAACAATTCATGCTAACAACTCTGCACCAACAAATATGGAACAAGACTTGCTAGTCCAGAGACTGCCAGTTAGCAAACTATATTGCAGTAATTCTTCATGCATGCAAAGATGTGCTTCCAATCTTAAGAAGAAAAATAAAATGACACATGGGGAGGGGGAATCTTGAATGAATAGGCAGGTTTCCAAAAGAAGGAGATACAAATCAAACAGATACTATAAGATGGACAATGAAGAGAGAGAGGGGGGAAAGTAGAACGTGAGATTTTAAGAAGGAAGTTTATTTCTGCTTTATTGACTGTAGTCAGGCCAGAACAGCTGATAATTCTTCTGAATTATTTTTATAGTGAATAACAAGCTACTGTAATGTGCTGAAACAGAAAGAATCACAATAGAAATGGAGTGAGGCAAGAATGCATATTGTCCTCATATCTATTGAATGTAAACAGTGAATATAATATAAGAATGGCATCTGGATTCAGAAGTGAAGGCTGAAATGATAACTATTTGAAAGATGCAGACAATATCCACCACCACTATTGCAATGACACTTAACTATTTACCATTTTCACAGCATAATTCCATTAGTATACTTCATAATCCAGGAAACATAAACAAAAGATGAACCTTGTCCTAAATTAAATTTTGAAAACATACAAGTTGATAGAGGGAGAGAGTGAAAAGGATGGGAGATAATACAGAATCAGTACAGTAATGCGTCTAGGCCATATAATGGGTGGCAGTAGTATCTGTTGTAGCCATATTTTTGTCCTGCACACATCTGTGGCTGCTTTACCATCTTCATGTACATAGTGAAGGCAAGGCAGCTGGAATATATCCAGGAAGTACATTAGTTTGACCATGAGACGTTCTCCAATGTGTTCATCTGTTGCTTTCTGAACATTTCTATTGATTGGATTTTTGTGTATGTGTCTCCTGGCCTTACTAATGTTCATGTACATGCTGGCAGTGGATATTTATATGAGTGTGTCTCAATAAAAGAGAATATTTGTAGCTCAGGGTTGAAATGAGGGGTCCTTGGTGCTCTCTCAGCTTTGTAGTTTTATTGCAGGCATTTCATTATCCAAAGTAGGTAATAATGCTCTGATGATGTTACCTAGTTTGGTAATGAAATGTCTACAAGAAAACAACCAAGCTTAGAGAGCATTAAGAACTCCTCATAAGTATGTCTTTCTGTGTCTGGCTAATTATTTTGATAAAGTCAATGAAATGGAAAGCTGGAATTTATCAGAACAAAGTCTCATAACTTTGTTTTTTAGTCTGTAGTTTAGCTTAGCTTAGCTTAACTTATCTTAGTTTTAGTTTAGTTACAACATGCTCCAAATGAGCTCTAAAGGTTGTGTTACCTACATGTACCTTTGTGCTACCAATAAGAAAACTCATGTAGGAGATGACCAGGTTGAGCCTGAGGGAGGGGTCAAATGCATCATAAGTCATGAGTCCCTGCAAGAGATCTAAGTCCAGCCCACCTTGAATGCCTTCTTAACTCCCCACTTATTTCCCTTGACAGTTAGTAGCTCAGATTCTTGTAGAGAGCTTCAGCTTGCAATGAATCTTTATATTCATTTGAACTGCCTAAATCTCCTGATTTCCCTGGCACTTGACAACTCTCATATCACTTGTTCCACATTAGCATGGATGAATAAATCTCCACAGGTGAGCAAGAGAAAGGAGGTGGGAATATATTTAATAGGAGGAAGTACCTGAAAAAGTTAGACCTTTATCTAAGGTTTGACAGAGTTGATAAAGAGAGGCACTTACCTCAGGCATCAGACCTGGGAAAAGCAGAGCTGTCTATCACATAACCTGCCCTTGTCCACTAAGATAGCTTGTTTTCTTTCAGGTACAATGGACCACATGCTCCATTTCCAGTTTTCCAGGGGAAAAAAAAATCAATGCCAATCCTATTTATAGTTGAAATGGGAGGGGAAATCAACTTGCCTTTATTTCAGACAGTGAAATATTTTTGGCTGGCTGGCCCTAAAATGGACAGAAAGCACGGGATTAAATGTGTTTTTATTATCTTAGGGTCAAACTCCACAGTGGATGGAGGCATGCTGCTGAATTGAGTACAGTGTTTAAAACTGTGTAAGAAATGTACAGGTTCAAGACCTCATGAAGCTTGGACAATTTCTAAATATATAAAGATCAGAAAGGAAGCTCTATTTCTACCAGTCTTTTTAAAAAAATCACATGTTGCTAGATAGAGGACATTGGTAACTCTCCCCAGTGTGAATGTGGATCCCTAGATTATTATTTCTTAGATCCATCCAGTCAACACTGAATGTCAGCTGCCACCTTATGCTTGCTCGTGCTTCGCTGCTATGCAGTGACAGACTACCATGAGCTGTGGGGAGGGGGAATGAAGAAAGGGATGCTTGGGGAAATGAAAATTAGTCCCTGTGCCTTCTCGAGATGCTACTTCATGGAAGAAGGAGGGAGCTGCATACCAAACTGCATTTGGACTGACCATTATGAAAACATCTTGCCCAAACTTGATTGGTTACACTGAGTTGGGCAGTGATAGACAGTTAAGGGAGGGAAAAGTAGAACTGAGGGTTTTTGGTGCGCAATTCTCAATTCTGCCTTTGCACTACTACAATACACTCGACCTCTAATAAAACTATACCTTTCTCAACAAATGGAGCCAAGGATCGTTTCTATCTAGAGGTTTAAGTTGTGGCAGGTCTGATAGTGAATGTGATCCAAGCTATCTTCCATTATCTGCAGAAGTTTTATAATTAAGAATCTGGCTAGCATACAGTATATTGCTCTACTGTGTATGTCTATTTTCCCTTTCAGCTCCTCCCCCCACTTACTTGCACACATTTGGTAAGAAAGATTTTTTTCCAGATTGACATGTCTAATGCTTTTATTTAATGCTTTGTTTGCTTCCTAAAATACTAAATTGTCCAAAGGTGGCTTTACTTTTATACACTAATGAGAAATGGCTGGATAGATAAATTGTGTTCATAATAGATAGTCCACACGAATTTAGTTGATGAGCAATAAAAAAAAAATGAGTGGATAATTCAAAATATAGTGGTAAATAATATATAATCCAAAATCTGCTTACTGATCATTCCAAACATGTCTATCACTAATCCATGTCTAGCTTCATTGTGCCATAAACAATGGTTTACAAACCATGGTGTTTTATTTCACATAATTGGAATTTTTGGCGCCCTCTGAGCTTGGTTGCTTGCTTGCAGATATTTCATTACCAGACTAGGTGACATCTTCAGTGCCAGAGGGGAATGGGTTTATTCTCTGTTTATATACAGTAGCTTTCCCTGTCAATATTGGTAGGGGTGTTGTTTTCTCTTTGGTTATTCCTTTATTAAGCTGTTGTTTACTTAATTTCACATAAACCTTATGTTAAAAGTAATGATTTGCACTTAGTTCAGCAAAATGGTTGAATTGGGTTAGGGGCATATATGATAGAGAAATATTAGAAGAACTATCTCTCTATATCATATAGAGCCTGTACTCTGTGGGTTAGTCCTGCAATTCTAGGTCTATGATAGATTATTTTGTTTGAGAAATTTTTGTTGGAAATAATCAATATATCTAAACCAAGAGTATTGTTTCAGAGTTTTGCCATTCAAACTGTATCTCTTCAGTTCTGGAGTCCATATAACTTCTTTGCCAAATACCTAATTTATTGCAGTGTTCATTCAGAACTTAACTCTATGGGCCCTTGGCTGGTAGAAACAAATTTTATATTATTTTTTTTGTTGAGTCCTATATAGGTTGTGGGCAAGAATAAAAAGAGGAAGGAGAGAAGTACAATATCAGTTCCAAATTCCTGGCCAATCCTCAGTCAACCAGAAATGTTGGCACTCATTTGAATCACCATTCAATGTTTAAAAATCTGTTTATTTTGATTTAGTTGATATTTCACAGCCATTTGTCTCGTTCACACTAGAAAGACTATGAGTAAAAGAAAATTAAGAAGAATGTAGATTGATATGGTAATTGCTATTAAGTTTCCAAATCCATAAAACTGCAGCCTCTTTCCAAATTACTTTCAGCTAATGTTTTCTGCCTAAGAATTCCAAAAGAGAGAGAAAAAAATTGTGTTGTGTTGTCACGATCAGGTCTCACTTTTCAATTATCCAACAAAGTTTGTCAAACTACACGTCTACCAACTTAGGAAAGAAAGATAGGTGGATTTGTTGTTAAAGCTGTGGGGCATATAGGGCTGGATTTCCTGTGATTACCCAGTCCATAAAGAAAATGTGCTTTAGTGTTACACTGGATTAAATTTTACATAGTGAATGCTGTAGTGAAAGGTTAGAAGATTAAGTATGAATCCTAAAGTTATAGCTCCTGAAACTGTAGGACTGTAAGCAGGGATCCATAATTTTTGATCCTTTCTCTAAATCTGTCTTCTTCCTTGCGACTGAGGAGAGTTAAGTGGACTTATGAAGAGTGGAGAGTCGATCTTTTATCAAAAGTAGTAAAAACTTGAATGTCCCCAAGCCCAGGTGAAAATTGGAAGATTGATTCTCTTCCTTCTCTATGTTTTGTACACACCAGAGAATCTGGAAAGAGGTATGGTCTTATTCCATTCCAAATTAAGTGAAGAGCTTACTTATGCAGGTTAGAAAACATCCTTGTGAAAGGCAACTGGGATGTAACAGGAAAAAAACAACATGTTGGCATTGACTTCAGCAATATCAAATATCCTAAAATGTTCCTCCGATGGATTTCCATCTGATTTGAAAGCAAAAAGGCAACATATTCAAGGAACTCCTTTCCTCTGTACTCCATTTCTGCCTCGATCTCCATTATTTATTTAACAAATATTACTTTGATTCTTTGTTGTCAAAAAGACCCTGTATTCCACCTAGTAGTCACAGTTTTGGCCTGAAAAGACCTTTCTGTCACAAAGAAGTGGATCTTTTGTGGAAAAAAGAATTGAGAAAATTCTCTTAGGATTGGCTGTTATATGAAAGAAAAAAATCTTTCTCTTTCTTGTCCAAGCTGGTCTTGCCAATTCTAAAAAAACCACATGTGAACAGATTTTATTTCTATGATTTTTTTTGGGGGGGGGGGATCATTCACTGGTTTAGGAGATGATGGACTTCATTTTTGTTATCTTAGTAATTTTGATTTAAAATAGCCCATTTGATTTACTGATTCTAAAATCTAGCCCTAAAAAGTGAAAAATAAAAGACAGAAATATTTAGGTGTGACCATTGGGTTATGTTTGTTACATAAGTCAGTGTAGAAAGTTAAGGCAAAAATCACCTACAGAATTTAAAATATGGACATATTTGCCCATATAGTAGGAATGCCAACTGATTTCTCCATCTCACAGCAGCTGGATGTACTCAAATGAGCAGGTGAAATTTTACACAGTATATAAATTGACTTTATTGTCCAGTAGCATTTTTACACAAATACCAATACAAAAGGAGCAATCGTAAAAATTGAGGATTGCAAATGGACTTTGCAAAATGAAAAAGAAAAGGAAGTGATTTATGGATCTGATGTTAGAAAGGGAAAATTATAGAAAGAAGGAAATTATGATTCAATCTTAGAGAGAGGAGATAAAATATAAATGTACTTGTAACTGTTGTTAAGAAGATCAGAAGCCATTTCTTTTTTTTCCTATTCCTTCTTTTTCTTTCTTTCTTTTTCACTTATTTATTTTCCCTATTCTTTCCTTCAGTTCAAAATTTTTATTGTTTTTAT
Organism: Protobothrops mucrosquamatus; assembly: GCF_001527695.2. Taxonomy (NCBI): domain Eukaryota; kingdom Metazoa; phylum Chordata; class Lepidosauria; order Squamata; family Viperidae; genus Protobothrops; species Protobothrops mucrosquamatus. Next base: position 281,684 of record NW_015386471.1, read on the forward strand.
TCAATTGAAAACTTATTTAATTTAAAAAAAAAATCCCAGCAGTGTATCCATATGTTAAAACAACCTTATAATTGGTTACAATTAAAAATCGGCAGGAAAAACCAGGGTTAGCTTTTCTAACTATAAATGACCTTGTTAACTTCAGCAAAAGAATGTTGCTGAAAATAAAAATAGGGGCAGTCTGTCATAATAAAACCGGGAAAATGTAGTGCATCAGGAGATTTCGTAACTGTGCTTTTCACCAAATTCTGAGAACTGATCAAAAACCTTTAACAGTGATCCTTTCACACAATGATCATTTGAAGTGGGTTAGACTGAAATAGTTAGTCTACCTCAGAGAAAGCTATCCAGTACGGGTAGTTCTTGACTTACAACAGTTCATTTAGTGACTATTCAAACGGCACTGAAAAAAGTGACTTATGACCGTCTTTCACACTTTCACACCATTCCAGCATCCCCGTGGTCAGATGATCAAAATTCCAATGCTTGGCAACTAACTCATATTTACAACAGTTTGCAGTGTCCCAGGGTTATATGATCACCTTTTGTGACTGTCCGACAAGCAAAATCAATGGGGAAATCAGATTCGTTTAACAGAACAGTGGTGTTACTAATTTAACAACTGCAGCAGTTCACTTAACAAATGTGGCAAGAAAAGTCATAAAATGAGGCAAAACCTAACAAACGTCTCACTTAACAACAGAAATTTTGAGCTCAATTGTGTCCGTAAGCTGAGGACTCTCTGTATGTTTCTGTGGCCAAAGATGAACTTGGCCTTGACTCTTCCTTAGCCTAGTTTATGTCAGAGTGAAAATAGCAAATTAAATCTAAATAGCATTGTTTGCTGATCCAAAAAGTCAGGGAGGGAGGGAGGGAGGGAGGGAAGGAAGGAAGGAAGGAAGGAAGGAAGGAAGGAAGGAAGGAAGGAAGGAAGGAAGGAAAATGGCTTTGATTTTACTGTATGATGTGCATCTTACCCAGGTAAGGGATACAAACTATTACAAACTTAAAAAGGAACAGGGAACATTTGACCTGAAACTTTCATTTCTCATACATCAAAAATATGAATGTTTTCTAGGAAATGGAGGGTACTACTAAAAAACCACTCCACATTCTAATAATATAGCCTTCAATGTGTTAATCTTTCAAGATACTCACTGCAGTTCTCTCCCACCTTTTCTTCCCCATTTCTGCTGGATAATGATAGGGCTGCTATTCCTCTTATATAAATATACTCATTTATATCCATAGTAGTGTTCATCATTCAGTTGTAAAAGGGACGTCACTGAAATGGTGCAAAAGGCAAGCAAGGTGGAAACCAATTATTCATGAGCCTAATACAACTGCTATGGAAACATCTGGCTTCTCAAGGAAAGGAAAAGAATGGCCCAAATCTATTGATTTGAAAGGAAGGGAGCTCAAGGCCTGGATTGTAAAGTTTATAGCACACAGAGAGTTTTGTGTTGTGTATGCAACAGGCAGATCCTCTGCATGCATATAATTTCTTTCTTGTCTGTAGTAACATAACTTATTTAACTGCATCCAGTTTGTGAAGTTTCTGCTGTTAGCTAGTTGCTGATTGCTGAATAGTTTCTCAAGTATCTGTGTTTCCTGGTGCGAAATCTGATAGTCTGGAATTGCAAGGTGAATCCAAATTTAGTGATACTTAAAATAATACTTGGAATTTGTATTTAGCCATGAGTGACTTATTTCCATTGCTTTCACTGGATGATTCCAGCATGACTATGAATGGATGAAACAAATATCCAGGAAACAAAAATAAAATAGAATAATAAGGCAATAAAAGAATGTTTTGGCTGAGATTGATTCCTATTTTTGGAATGTCCCACTGAATATTAATATTTTCAGTTGCGGCACTGACTATTCTTTGAAATGTGAGAGTATTCCGAATACATTCTAACATTGTGGGAAAACACACAAAGTTTTATCTGAAGATCTAAAATAGACATTTTCATTTAAAACGTTTGGTCTCTGAATTATTATAAAAACTTTGGAAATCTTTATGAAGTGTTAGTCTACACTAGATCATGAAGTTGAAATGGATATTTCTTGAGTTTGATATTACAGGTTGTATATACAATATGAATATATTAATAGTCATATAATACCTACCTTGTACACATGCTCCAAGATTAATATGCTTCGGTAGAAACTTTGATTTCATCAGTTTAAATGTAGGTCTTAATCCCACAGTCACTCATTTTATTAAGTGAATGTTTGAAGAGCCCAAAGAGAAATATAGCTCTATTTCTTGATATTACCCTAATTGTTAACAGGTAAATATGGACTTCAAAAGTTAATGTAAATGGACCAGTCTGTGGTTTATTAACTGAGGCAGAATAGCCAATAGCAGCTCCCAGGCACACAATTAAGAAGCATACTTGGCACGTGAAACCATTTTTTTTTAGTTTGTTCTCCCCTCTGTGGTACTAGCAGTGTAATACAGCTCACAATATTTGCTGCCCTTTTATGGTACTCAAAAATCAGCCGCCTCAGTTAGCCAGTTTTTTTCATCCTGCCTTTATTATTTTTACAAGTAACTCAAGCTGGTGAACCTACTTACTAGTAACTCTTCTTCCACCTCCTATTTTCCTCCACAACAGCAACCCTGTGAGGTGGGCTGAGTTGAGGGAGAGTGTCTGGCCCAAAGTCACCCAGCTGGCTTTCATGCCTAAGGTTGGACTAGAACCCACAGACTCTGAGTTTCTGTCCTGGTAACTTAACCACTAGACCAGGGGTAGGCAACCTTGGCTCTTTTATGACTCGTGGACTTCAACTCCCAAAATTCCTGAGCCAGCCATGCTGGCTCAGGAATTCTGGGAGTTGAAGTCCACGAGTCATAAAAGAGCCAAGGTTGCCTACCCCTGCACTAGACCAAATTGGCTCTTCTTTTCCTATGATCAAAGGATAGGGTCATGGTATCATGGTTATTAAAAACTGGTAATATACCAAGACAAAACATTTAACTTAAGTATTTTATTACTTGGGTTATTTGATCCTGATGCAACTACAGCTTCTGAAATTTATTTGTTTGTTTCAAATATTTATATAGCTACCCGTCTTTCAATCAACCAACTTCACAGTGGTTAGCAATTCTGGAGGAATTAGTTATGGCTCTTAAACCAGTAATTCTTCTTAATGTAAGCCAGCAGCAGTGGTGGGATTCAGCCGGTTCGCACCACTTCAGCAGAACCAGTAGCTAATTTGTTGTTGCCCAGGCCCAGAATGGACTTCCAGAAGCAGCATCCACACAGAGAACCAGTTGTTCACATAATTTGAATCCCACCACTGGCCAGCAGTAATTAAAGTGTGATAGTGTAGTAGTTAAGCTATTGGACTCGGAAGTATTGGAAGACCACCCTCAGCAATGGAAGCACCACAGAGGACTTTGTGTCAGTCACATTTTCAGTCCAATTTACCTCATGGGATTGTTATTGAGGTGAAAAATTGGAAGAAGAAGTCCTACATATGTACACCACTTTGAGTTCCTCGGATAGGACAGGCTGTAAAGTGAACATTTCATAATAAAAATAAATAGTATATGAAATTCAAAGAAGGTGATGAAATGGATATCAGTTATTCATGTAATCTTTGGAATAAAGAGCATGAATAGTAAACAAATGGAGGTTTGCATCAAACAAGATGCATCTAATTTTCTTAAGATGAGGTTAATACAACAAGTTTTATTGCAAGTATCTTAAATACCTCCAAGGCTGATGAAGTTGGTTGAACTCATTCTGCTCTTGTAGATCTAATTTGGGAGTTGGAAAGTTAATTCACATGGTTTGGTCTTACCCTATTTGTGAATTTTGGTCTGACATCAACAAAATTGTTAATATTACTCTGAAACACTTAGTATATACCAAAGACTCATATGTTCTTTTGGTCTATTTCCTTAGTATTAGAACTCTTATCAAGAAATGTGAATTTTTCAGGCATGGGGAAGTGAGTTAAATAATTATACTACTACCCTGAGAGGTGAAATGTATTCCTGATTTGCAACTGTAGATTGTGGATATGGAATGTTTATCCACATTTGAATTGACCCTTTATTGACAAACAGGGAAAAAAGTGTTTTTAGTAATATGGTAAAAACCTTTGGAGCTGCTTTGGGTATAACCTTTCTTAGAGTTTTTCTTCCACACATCTCTTTTTAAAAAAAATTGGCAATTGTATTGATTCTTTCAAGCTCCTTTGTGCATTTGTACTTTTCTTTTGTTGATTAGTTTAGTACAATAAAATGGTAGTAATAATAATAAGAAATAGTTTAAGGTTCTATACTATAAGGAAACAAATTATCTTTGTGATAGTTTGAAATCCTTTAAAAGCTCCCCACAAGCATGCAACTGTGGTTTTTTTTTTTTTTACAAATTTACATATGAATTAATAAGAGGTGTTCCTTTTCTGGGTACTTTTATATGAGTAAATCAGTGTGTAATCTTATAATAGGATTAATTTATTACAAAGGGGAAAGAGAAACATTGTAACGACAATTAGAGTGAAACGGTATCATAAAATGGATACCGTGACATTGGAGGGTTTATAATAATCAGAAAAGGGCTTCTGATAATTAAATGTTGCGCCTATTGGTGCAATCTTGAATTTCTGCATAATTAAGCTTGCCAAGATTTTATTCTGTAAGTGTAGTTTAATTCAAATAGTCTTAGTGAACAACTCCAACATCCAACAATGCCCATCCCCAGCTGGAAAAGCCCATTTCTGACTTAACGATAAGAGTATTCTTCAAGATGAAAAGTTAAATGAAACTCAGAGGAATTTGTCCAAGTCCAGAGGCATCACAGGTTTCAACACAAGGGAGAATAAAAGAAAGTACCTTCTCTTTTACTATAGCCTGTTATTCTTCTTTCAGTAGCTATAAATTGCTAAAATAGAGCACTAAACATGTTCAGGGGAAAAAAAAGTATATTAAAAACAAAATTGCTCATGATTCTCATATTAGTAACCCTGGCAGAGTGCCTTCCTTGATTGTAAAAGGAAATTGTGCGTTTAATTATTTAATTATGTTTCTAAAGTAATCGGGCTTCAAATGAGAAACTTAGCTTTTAAAGGATATTTCTGTCATTTATGATGTCCGTGTCTTTTTTTAAAAAAAATGCATTCACATCCCACTTTTTAAAAGGGCAAGAAGTATAGTTGCTGCCTAGGAAAAAAAAATATATTATATCGTTTAGTCCTTCAACTATCCATTTAGAATGAGCTCCTCCAGTTTGCTCAGATAGTGCATAAATAGAGCTGACAAATCTCTCCATTCAGGTCACGGAGATGAGGAAATAACCTGAATGATATGCGGGAACCAGGACTATATTCTGATGGGCTTTAAACTGAAATAGCGCAATTTGAAGTCAATTAAGCCACACAGCTTCTTGGCTGCATAATGGAAAGGAAGTCATTTTAATAAAATTAATACTGGAAAAGAGGAGAAGATTGTGGCCAAGACGGCAGTGAAGTTCAACCATAATAGGAAGTTCGGGGAATAAGATTGCCAAAAGGACGCAGATTTATTCTTGGTGTAAATTTAAAGGGCTTGAAATGGGCTATGCTTTTCATTGTGGCTTGCAAAGGACTTGAAGGTTCTGTCCAAGACTGCAAAAGATCTATCAGTCTGGCAGAAGAGATGCTCCTGCAACATCTTGTGCAGAGAACAAACATTACTGCCACTGTTGTTAAGGCCTACATGTGAAATGCACTGTTCAAGGATGCCCATGGATCAGCATCCCAAGCTACATTAGACCGATGCACTGCATTTCATAAGATCTGCCTGCAAAAAGCCATTTTTCCAGAAGGCAACACTGGAGAACCCTTTAAAAGGGTCCTGTTGGTTTTAGACACGGCACTAACAAGTCAATGAGACAGGCTTTGTGATGGCATAATTTGGGATCCTCCTGGCATTGAGAAAGGGCAGAAATGGTGGGTGAATGAATACTTGACTACATCTTCCTAGTGAGAACTTTCTGATTACAGACCCTAACTCCGAAGCAAGACAAAGTGCTGACATTTTTCAAGTAAGTTGTTACTGTACGTGTCCAAATGAGTCAGGAAAGAAGTGAAATCAGATTGCACCAGTAAAAACAGATGTGTTCCTGAACCACTGTATCTTCAGTCCTCCCTCTCTGTCAAATGGTTTCTAGAAAATTGATATCTCTCCCATCTCTGGCAATCCTTCAAGATTTATACTTTAATACTCAGAATGAAACAGAACGACAGCCCTTTGCTCTATGTCAACAACGGTATGGAAACTGAAAGGAGAATATTAAAGCTTTCTTCCCTGAATTTCAAATAATTGTGTATCTCCAGCTTACACATCTAGGATATAAAATACATGCCTAGCCAAGGTCTTTTGGATCTGCATGGTGAAAGGGTTAGGTTAATTATGAAATAACAGAAAGTCCACTAAAGTGTTTTTGCTGTATGCAGGTTTGATCAAGGTTAAGAGAGAGGTGGATAATTGAGACTTCATATTTCAAAATATTGCACATTAAGTGTTGATGTATACATTTCTCTTGAAAGGAGTGCAACCATTTCATAAGAAATTATGAAAGACACTTCCCTAAATTTCTCCATGCACAATTTAGTATTTGTTTTTATTTAAACATTACGAAACAGGAATTAAGAAGTTACCTTGAATAGCGCAGACTCTCCAGATAGGTATCTTTTCCACCTGCTGAAGCCACTTCAAGTGAGAGTGGATAAGTTGTTTTCTGAAAGCCTATATTGCATGTTGGTTTATTGAAGTGTCCAAAGGTTTATAAGATCTTCAACTCAAGTTTTGATTGTTTTAGGTAACTACCGTCACTTCTCATCAGTATTAAAGGCAGGGATCAAACTGAGATACTCAGGAGACCAATACAGACTTTTTAATGTACAGAGCAGCTCGGTTCTGTCACTGTGTACAATCTTCTCTTCAAAGCCTGATAGAGGTTGAGATATAAGGATGCTCTGTATTGGCGTTGTTGTTGTTATTATGGTTGGTCAAACAGTCAGCCAGATGGATTTTGCATTTTTATCTACCTCCCTGGTCCTTCTCTGGGACCTGGAATAGGCAGATATTCCTGCTTGGTGGTGTTAAAAGTATCATGGCAGAATGTAAGCTGTTCCAAGTGAAGCTGCCTTTTGCAATTGACTGATGGTGATTTTGTCAATGCCACTTGGTGATCAGTGGTGTTCCAGATGTTTTGGGATAAATAAATAAAATGTGAGGTATAATGGATCAGGACAACAGATGAGAAAATTTGTGAATTATGTTCCTGCAATGGAATGACATTCTGGGATTCATTTGTTTCATGCAACAGCCTGATTGCCCTAGATGGGCTCAGCCTTCTGGCATCAGCAAGAATTACTCTGTTTTCATCAGTTTGGATTCCCATCTGCTTCAAATTTCCCCCATTTCCTCCAACATTGTAAGGTGGAGGTGGGATAAAGGTTTTCTCCTCACCCCATTATAACCAAATGGCTGCTGGCATTTTCCCCCCACCTCTATACAAAGGGGCCACCACTGAAAACAAACAGCACCCATCAGTACTTTCATTGATTTTCGATGCACAGAATAATAATAATAATAATAATAATAGTAGTAGTAGTAATAATAATAATAATAATAATAATAATAATAATAATAATAATAATAATAATAATAATAATAATAATAATAATGATGATGATAAAGTTGGAAGTGACCTCGGAGGTCATCTAGTCCAATCTCCTGCTCAGGCAGGAAACCCTATACCATTTCGGACAAATGGCTGTCCAGTTTCTTCTTAAAAACTTCCAGTGTTGGCGCATTCACCGCTTCTGGAGGCAGGTTGTTCCACTGGTTAATTGTTCTAACTGTCAGGAAGTTTCTCCTTAGTTCTAGGTTGCTTCTCTCTTTGGTTAGTTTCCACCCGTTGCTTCTTGTC